>NC_064813.1:50187763-50239257 GCF_023721935.1 Panthera uncia
TTATGTGGATCCTGAGAAACATAACAGAAACCCATGGGGGAGGGGAAGGAAAAAAAAAAAAAAAAAAGAGGTTAGAGTGGGAGAGAGCCAAAGCATAAGAGACTGTTAAAAACTGAGAACAAATTGAGGGTTGATGGGGGGTGGGAGGGAGGGCAGGGTGGGTGATGGGTATTGAGGAGGGCACCTTTTGGGATGAGCACTGGGTGTTGTATGGAAACCAATTTGACAGTAAATTTCATATATTAAAAAATAAAAAATAAAAAATAAAATAAATAAATAAACAAACTAAAAAAAATAAAAAAAAATAATAAAATAAAATAAAATCATTAAGGTATATACTGCTTCTCCAACATAATCAAATCTTGGGTTGGTCACAAAGAATGTGGGAGCTAGAAGGACCCTTAGAACCACCTGGCGCATTGGTATTCAAACCGAGCTATTCATCAGAATCACCAGAGGCGAAGACTCTATCCCTTAAATTTCTGATTCAGAATATCTGGGGAAGGGCTTGACAATCTCTCTTTCTATTTTTTATGTAAGCCTCATGCCCAGCACGGAGCCCAGCACAGAGCCCGATGCAGAGCCCAACGTGGGCTTGAAATCATAACCATGAGATCAAGATCTGAGCTGAGATCAAGGGGCTTAACCGACTGAGCACCCAGGTGCCCCAATCTATATTTTTAAATATAGATGTACAGCCAGATTTAGGAAGTACTGATATAGTCCAGTGTGCTCACATTACAGATGAGGGAATTGAGGCTTAGAGAGGCATATTTTCAAGGTCATAGGGCAACTACTTAACCTGATATTGAAGGCCCTCTATGATCAGTTCTAATCTATATTTTTTCACCCTTAGGGTTGCTATATAAAATACAGAATGCTAGTTACATTTTAATTTCAGACATACTTATACTAAAGTAATTATTCACTGTTTATCTGAAATTTAAATTTAACTGAGTATCTTGTACTCAGTTCAATCTGGCAACTCTAAGCACCCTACACCACAGACCACCTGAATGAACTTTGCCATATGTGTCAGATGTAATTTCTGAATTCCTACTTCTAAGCCTTTTCTTATGCTGTTCTCTATGTCTGGAATACTCATCCCATTATTTCCTCAAATACCACCCATTTTTCAACCTAATTCCACATCTTTCAGATTTCCTTAGTTTTTGAGCTGGTGTTCATCTAGCCTCCTTCTTTCTCTGCTTCCACCTCATCATGGTCTATCATGAATGAGAGTCTTTATCTACTTGGCTTAGCACTCTTGTGGATCATGAACCAGCCCTCTGCCATAGCAGGAACCATATTTGAGTAGAGAGCAATGTGTAAACACATAAGCTCTGGAGTCAGAAGGGTTTTTCTTGAATTTCAGCTCTGCCACTTACCACCTGTGTGACCTTGGGCAAGATTGTTCATATTTTTGGGACCCCGTTTCCCCATCAGTAAAATGGGAATTTTAAGAGTAATTTTTACATAGGGTTGCTGTGAAATCTAAATAAGATGAAACTATGTAAGTACTTAGAACAGAGCTAGTATACAGAAAGCGCTGAATCTATGTTAGCTATTGTTATAAATCACTGTCTCTGTAACCTCAGGATCGAGTACAGAGTAGTGATCAGTAGTCTACTAAATAAATGAATGAATACATGAATATATGATTAAAAGTAAAAAGCCTGGATATAAGGTCCTATACCCTACTGACAGTGGTAAATGCCAATGTGGGCAGTTTTGCACTGAAAATACATGTGCATTAGAAAACTATGTTTCCTCAGGAGAAAGTTTCTGCCCTCAAGGAGCTGCATATAATACCATATTCCTATCTGGGAGAATAAATTGTTGTTTGGAGATTGTTACACAAATGTTTGTCTCTTCTATGCTTCTATTCTCTACAGTAATTATTGGAAATGAAAATCTAGACTGTGCCTTTCACTCTGACCCTACCTTCCAATGGACTGACAAGAAACTTCATTTCCATTGGGCTTTGTTCTTTCCCTCTGTTACAGTGAAATTCATTGATTGAAAGATTGACAAATACTTGGAAATCAAGGGAGAAAAAGATGAGATAGAAATGTCATGTTCTTGGGTGCTTGGGTGGCTCATCAGTTAAGCATCTGACTCTTGATTTCAGTTCAGGTCATAATCTCACAGTTGTGGGATCAAGCCCCACGTTGGGCCCTGAGATGAGCATGGAGCCTGCTTAAGATTCTGTCTCTCCCTCTCTCTCTCTCTGCCTCTCTTCCACTTGCATTCTCTCTCTCTCTCTCTCTCTCTCTCTCTCAACATAAATGCAAACATACAAAAATATGTAAACAGACAAACATTTAGAAAAAAATGCTGTGTTCTATTCATTACTTTTCTGATTCCTCACCATTACTGTTCCCAACAAATGCAGTATTTGAGGGTTCATTGCGTCCTTGGCATTTATTAAAATGAGCATAAAATGAACAGGTAGAGATTGAAATAAAAGGAGATGAGACAGGTGGTTTTCTAGTACAGTGGGATTATCATCTGAAATCACTTATGGCTTTTTTGGAACAAGAACTCAGCATATTGCCTGATATATAATAGGTGCCAAATAAATATTTGTTGAACAAATGACTGAATATTGTTGAATTAAAGATATAGTAGAAATAAATAAATACATAGTGTTTTAAATAAAGTAAAAAAATAAATAAATAAAATAAAATAAGTCATAATTAACAAAACCAAGGTGCTTTATGAAATAAACAGTTGCATTTACACACTTGTCTCTCAATTTTAAGTTTGCCTTCTTTATTGATTTGTTTGTTTATTTATGTGTTTGTTTACTTATTTTGAGAGGAAAGAGCAGAAAGAGAAGGAGAGAATCCCAAACAGGCTCCGCACTGTCACCACAGAGCCCAACATGGGGCTCGAACTGACAAGCCACGAGATCATGACCTGAGCCAAAATCAAGAATCAGTTGCTTAACTGACTGAGCCACCCAGGTGCCCTGAATTTGCCTCCTTTTGACATCACAACACCATCATCTGCAGAATTCTTCTGTGAACATGATAGTTTCAACTCCACAGGTGCAGAAATAGCAATGACTCACTACAATTCCCACATTCAATTGACAATTTTATATTTTCTGGTTCTTAGTGTGTTAAAGCTTGATTAAATAATATTAGACTCGGATCATACCACAGACTACACAAAGACAAAATAATTTCTTTTTAAATTTTTTTCAGATCAAGAGTTCTATGCTCATTTCATGTTTATTCTATTTTTTTTCAACGTTTTTTATTTATTTTTGGGACAGAGAGAGACAGAGCATGAATGGGGGAGGGGCAGAGAGAGAGGGAGACACAGAATCGGAAACAGGCTCCAGGCTCTGAGCCATCAGCCCAGAGCCTGACGCGGGGCTCGAACTCACGGACCGCAAGATCGTGACCTGGCTGAAGTCGGACGCTTAACCGACTGCGCCACCCAGGCGCCCCTTCATGTTTATTCTAAATGTTTGCATTTTCTGACAGAGATCAATGCCCTTATTTTTAGTGAATGCACATACCAAATGCAAATTAGACAATTCAACAACTTGGAATACATCTAGTATCTTAGATACAGCATTCTTCATGGAAATATATAATTCCAGGGAATAAAAGAAAAACAAACATGAAAATATCAAAAGGTAGTTCACCATGTCCTGGGTGCATTTCCAGCAATTGCAATCTCTTTTTCTTTACTTTTCTACCAATTTTTTAGTAGGAGTACATGTACTTGTAGTAAACACAATAGATTAAACAAATATTTATGCAATCTGCCTCTCACAAAGCCCCACTCAAATCATAAAGGAATAGTTAATGAATACATGCATAAAGATAATGGAAATGGAAGAGTGAATGACAGCAACAAAATTTGAAAGGCAGGAAGAAAACAGACAAGTTGCCATTGACGAACAAGCTATTTTGTCTTGTGGGTTTGGCTGAAGGAGGCAAACCCATGTTGCAGAGTTCTCCATACAGCTCAGTTCTGAAGGCACCAACTACCTCTAGAAGCTGAATATAGGTCTACAGTCCAAAATAATATTTGAAAGTATGTTTCAACGCTCTCAGATTTTCAGATTTCTTCCCTGACAGCACAAATGAAAGGCATAAGCCTCAATTTGCCCTCTGGAAGAGTTGTACCAGGGAGGCTTGGGACTCTGACATTAGCACAGCAGGGAGATCACGCTGAAAAAAGGGATGTAAGTTAAATGAAATGTTCTATCCTGAGCTGAGAACAACCCTTCTCAACTCCAGTCAGTCTGAGAAAAATCACAACTGCACTTGAGCCTCCCAAAGTGGAACACTGGAGAATTCCTCTGGAAAATTGAGCACCAGAAATAAAAAATTAACAGATTTTCTTAGGTAAGTTCCCCTCAAAAACATAGATCAGACATGCTGATATAGAAGCTCGTTAGTTGGCATGTTTTAAGTAAAACCAAGGAATACTCATTTATTGTTTTGTTCCTCACAGCTAAATATAGTTAGCTAGCTAAGATACATCAGATATTTGACGATAGTTAATTACCGGAAAACAGAAACCAAATGACAAGTAGGAGGGGTAACATTCATGGAAACCAGACAAAACATAGGGGGCCAGGAAGGAGTAGATATAATGCATCCACGTGTCTTTGAGTACTAGCCTCAAGGAGGATACTTTATATACAGAAAAAGAAAAAAAGAATCTGTAATAGGAACAATAAGTAAAAATACTTTAGAAATACAGATATAGACACAGATATGGTTAAAGAACATAAAGTTCTCAGAAATGAAAACTTCAATGGGATGGTAAAATTAAGTTAAGGGTAATTTTCAGATGCTATAATAGGCAAAAAGACTGAGTAAAGGAGAGATCAGATATGAAATAAAGAAATCACTTCAGGTAATTCCAATATCTGAACTTTTATTCAGAGATAAAAGACAAAATGGAGAAGTGGATTATCAAATATTTCATCCAGAATATTTCACAGAACTAATAGACTTGAAACACAAAATTTAGAGACCTACACAATGCCTAGAGCAATGAACAAAAAGAAATTCTCACCAAGGCACATTAGCATTAAAATTCAGAACACTGGGATAAAGATACATTCCCCCATCATCTGAAAAGAAAGAAACAAGTCTCATAAACAAATGTTTAGAAATCCAAATGCCATTTGACTCTTAAAAGAAACAAAGAAATCTGTAAGTCAGAAAGGAATGCTATCAATACGCTAAGAGGAAAAAAAAGAATTACAATTTAATTTCCATGCCCAATCAAATTAAACATCAAGCATAGGTATAAATAGATGGCATTAGAGATACTCAAGATTTTGTTGTATTTACCATAATCCATTCCGAGGAGGCTACTTGAGGGTGTGCTCTATCAAAAGACAATCTGGGGCCCCTGGGTGACTCAGTTGGTCAAGTGTCTGACTTTGGCTCAGGTCATGATGTCACCGTTGTGGGTTTGAGCACTGGATTAGGCTCTGTGCTAACAGCTCAGAGCCTAAAGCCTGCTTCTGATTCTGTCCTTCTCTCTGCCCCTCCCCCACCTGTGTGTGTGTGTGTGTGTGTGTGTGTGTGTGTGTGTGCGCGCGCGCGCGTGCGCGCGCGCACATGTGCTCTCTCTCTCTCTCTCTCTCTCAAAAATAAATAAAGAAACATTTTAAAAATTTTTAAAAAGAGGAAAAATATGATTCAAGCAAAGGGGCTTCATCACAGGAAACTGATGCTTAACTTTGTACCAAGTGTCATTTACAGACTGGGTGATAGCATATGGGAGCCTTCAGAAGGGTAAGCAATGTTCTGTACCTTGATCTAAGTAGTAGGTATGCAATGTTCATGGAAAAACAAAATTGATTATGCATTAAGATTTAAGCATTTTACTGTATAATTATATCGGTATAAAGTAAATAAAAACAAAACAAAACAAAAACTAAAGTATAAAAATGACTGATTAAGATGAAGGACCCGAAAGGTTCTTACTAATATGGTGGTGTCTCAGCAGGGTAGGTGAGATGCTTAGCTATGATGGACTTCCCTTTCTTCTCTAGCAGTTCTTAACCTCCAAAATTTCTCTTTGTCCATGTGATGTCTCCATGCACAGTACAGTCAGGCAGTTGGTTACCAAAACTGTGAAATGGAAGCAGAGAGACCTAGACTTAGGGTCACACAATGGCAGTTCCAATGAATATTTCTGATAAGTTGCACATGGGGCCAACCCAGATTCAATGGGAGAGGGAATAGACTTCAACTGTTATGAGAGGAATGGTTTGTAAATAAACTTAAAATCAATAACCAGGAAATTGAGTATATTTTTATATGTTTAGTGACTGTGTTTTCCCCATGAAGAAACTATTCATGACCATTTTATTTCCACATGGATAACCAATTTTTCAGATTCCATTTGTTGAACCATGTATCCTTTCCTACTGACCTATTATGACAGTTCAGTCATATTTTAAATGTTAGCACATTTAAATAACAATGTTATGTATGTATTTATTTATCTATTTAAAGATGTAAGGAGAAATACAAATTAAAAATGAGAGGCTTAAATCTCCCTCTTGAGGGGTGCCTGGGTGGCTCAGTTGGTTAAGTGCCCAACTTTGGCTCAGGTCATGATCTTGTGGTTTATGAGTTTCAGCCACACATTGGGCTCTGTGCTCACAGCTCAGAGCCTGGAGCCTGCTTTGGATTCTTTGTTTCCCTCTCTCTCTGCCCCTCCCCCCGCTGGCATTCTGTCTCTCTCTCAAAAATAAATAACATTAACCAAAATTGAAAAAAAAATCTTCCTCTTGAAAATAAGGGAAGGGGGCGCCTGAATAGCTCAGTCGGTTAAGCATCTGACTCTTGATTTCAGCTCAGGTTGTGATCTCCAGGTTGTATGATGGAGTCCCATATGGGGCTCCTCACTGACAGCAGGGAGCCTGCCTGGGATCCTCTCTTTGCCTCTCTTTCTCTCTGCCCCTCCCCTGCTCATGCGTGCTCTCTCTCTCTCTCTCTGCCTCTCAAAATAAATAAGCTTTAAAAAAAAAAGAAAAAAAGGGAAGATTTCCCTCCTTTCCTTTGTCTCAGAGAATTTACTTTCTCTAAGGTAAATTCTTTTTTATCTCTTCGAAATGTATAAAAATCCTTTTGAAGATTAGATAGTTCTTTTGTTAGCTTTGTGACACAGGACCATCTTTCTTATGCACTTGGGACCTTCTCTTTGAAATACACACATCGAGGGAGATAGCACCCCTAATTCCCAGTTTCTGTGGGAGGACAGGAGCCTAATTTTGTGGATGCTTTGCTCCAAGTTCCTCTCAGAAAGATATGAAGTTTGTTTCTTCATGAATAAAGCCAATGAGCTAATACAAATGGTCACCCCATTACCAGGTAATGTAGATCAAACTATGTGTGACAAATGGTGCTGTCAGGTCCTCTTATCTGAGGACCTGTTATTGTCTATCTTCAGATCACGTGTATAATGAGTTCTATTGCTTGGCTATGGAGAAGGGATGAGATTTCTTTCTGTCTTGCTTTCTCTTAGCTCAGTGCCTGTGATGCACTTCATATTCTGTTTTAATGCTTATTCAGTAATAAGAGTTTTCTTTCCTACCTTTGTAGAGAGGTTTTGGGGGAATGGGATATGAGTTTGTTTTTAATTACATTTCTTTGACAAAGAGATCTGTAGTACCCTGCACAAAACAATTAGAAATTAAAAGAAGTTTCGATATATGATCTATTAAAATGTGAGGCAATTTCAGTTATTTCTCTCTCTCTCTAGTCCTCAATGTCAGTTAACACCATTATCAGAAAATGAGACAAGGAGCATAGTGAATTTATACCAATTTTCAGTTTCTGAACTTTTGGAACTCAGGAATTACAAAACTTTAATGCATGTATTTTTACATTAGATATATGGTGACTGAAATACACGCTTTGTGCTACATTTTGATAACTTTTTTTGTGAAGGCATGCGGTTAGGGCACCCATAACCCTAAAAAGATAAAGAATAAGGACTGAAAAATGATAATCTATCCTCGATTTAATTTTTATTTTACTTTATTTAAAAAATTTTTAATGTTTATTTATTTTTGAGAGAGAGAGAGAAAAACTGTGAGCGGGGGAGGGGCAGAGAGAGAGGGAGACAGAATGTGAAGTAGGCTTTGCACTATCATCGCAAAGCCTGACATGGGGCTCGCACCCCAAACTGTGAGATCATGGCCTGAGCCGAAGTCAGATGCTCAACCAACTGAACCCCTCAGGCACCCTTCCCTGACTTAATTTTTTAAAAAGTGTTATTAAAACACAGTTAGGCCCGTTTATTTAAATCTTTTCTATGGTACTTTTCCTCTACCAGGGCAGAACTGAGTAGTTGCAACAGAGACCATGTAGCTCAGACAACTTAAAAAATTTGCTCTCTGGCCTTTCCAGAAAAGTTTCTGCATCTCTAATATAGAACATTATTATCATTCAAGAATGTTTCCTCATGCCCCTTCTGGGCAGTACCCCATCAAAATACAATCACCTCTGTTCTGATACTTAATCACAGATTATTTTCCCTATTCTAAAATTTTATATAAATGGAAACATAGAGCGGGACCTAGGTGGCTCAGTCAGTTGAGCATCAGACTCTTGATTTCAGCTCAGTTCACGATACCAAGGTCGTAGAATCAAGCCTGGTGTTGGGCTCCATGCTGCTGCTGGGCATGGAGCCTGCTTGTGATTCCCTCGCTCCCTCTCCCTCTTCCCCTCCCTCATTCACAGACACGCACACTCTCTCTCTGAAAAATAAAATAAAATCTTTAAAAATACATGGTATCATACAGAATATATGTTTTTGTGTGCAGAATTTCTCACTAAGTAAAATGATATTGGTAATCATTTCTTTGCTGTATCAATAATTTATTTCTTTATGTTGCTATGTAGGATTACATGTTAGGAATATACCGCAACATTTTTATCTGGTCCTTTGAGACGTGATACTGTTTTCAGCTCAGGCTACTATTTGTAAACTGCTATAAACATACATGTCCTGATGTAACAGTAAATTTACATGTCTATTGTGCATATCCATGCTATAGAACAGCTAATTCAAAGAATGAGTTACTCTTTGCCAAATCATTTTTCAAAGTAGTTTCTCTTTTTTAACCTCCTATGGATGGTGTATAAAAACACCCAAAATATAATAATTTTTCAAAGGAAGAAAAAGTGTTTATTGGGTATCACTGGAACCAGTTGAAACTCAATAGAGAAAACCAAGTAAATGCAATGAACACCTGAACAAAAGCAATGGAAGAAGAGTAGATTTGGAAGACAATAAAACTGGAATTGTTTTGAAGGACAGTGAGGCAGATTATCTCTATTGATATGGGAATTAATTCCTCTTTTTTTTCCACAATGCATAGGAGTGTGCACTTACGATGATACCATTTTTCCAATAAATACATTAAGCCATGATGTTCTTTGTTCAGTTATATTAATCCCAAAAAAGACTAATAAAAAAAAATTTACTCTTACTCTGCCATTAATAAAACTCTGTGTTCTTTCTAAATGTCTGGGTTTTCACTTCCAATTATTTTGCATACAGTTTTACAAATGAGTGTGTGCCACTAAGGAAATTAAAAGGAGACCTAAATTAATGGCAGACATAATATGTTCCCCTGAAAAGAAATACAATATTTGAAAGATAAAAATTTCCACTCAATTAGTTTATAAATTAAATATAATTTCAATTGACATACTGTGTTCTAATTGCTAAAAATTCTTAAATCATCTGGAAGAATAAAAGAGTAAGAACAGTCAAGAAAAATTAAATGCTAAAGCAAACTTTCCCTAACAAATATTAAAGGTTATTAAATATGCATGATGCTAAATATAGTGTGTATCTGACATAGAAATTTTGGATTAATGGAATATACAAAAATGTAAAGAAATAGATACTGTTTTGAAAGAAAATTTATTATGTGGAAAGGTGATATTTCAAAATAAGGGCTAGATGAATCATCCAATAATTGTTTGTATCTCTGAGGGATTGGTTGTAATCATTCCATTTTCATTCATGATTTTATCTATTTGGGTCATCTCCCTTTTCTTTTTGAGAAGCCTGGCTAGAGGTTTGTCAATTTTGTTTATTTTTTCAAAAAACCAACTCTTGGTTTCGTTGATCTGCTCTACAGTTTTTTTAGATTCTATATTGTTTATTTCTGCTCTGATCTTTATTATTTCTCTTCTTCTGCTGGGTTTAGGCTGCCTTTGCTGTTCTGCTTCTATTTCCTTTAGGTGTGCTGTTAGGTTTTGTATTTGGGATTTTTCTTGTTTCTTGAGATAGGCCTGGATTGCAATGTATTTTCCTCTCAGGACTGCCTTCGCTGCATCCCAAAGCGTTTGGATTGTTGTATTTTCATTTTCGTTTGTTTCCATGTATATTTTAATTTCTTCTCTAATTGCCTGGTTGACCCACTCATTCGTTAGTAGGGTGTTCTTTAACCTCCATGCTTTTGGAGGTTTTCCAGACTTTTTCTTGTGGTTGATTTCAAGCTTCATAGCATTGTGGTCTGAAAGTATGCATGGTATAATTTCAATTCTTGTAAACTTATGAAGGGCTGTTTTGTGACCCAGTATATGATCTATCTTGGAGAATGTTCCATGTGCACTCGAGAAGAAAGTATATTCTGTTGCTTTGGGATGCAGAGTTCTAAATATATCTGTCAAGTCCATCTGATCCAATGTATCATTCAGGGCCCTTGTTTCTTTATTGACTGTGTGTCTAGATGATCTATCCATTTCTGTAAGTGGGGTGTTAAAGTCCCCTGCAATGACCACATTCTTATCAATAAGGTTGCTTATGTTTATGAGTAATTGTTTTATATATCTGGGGGCTCGGGTATTTGGCGCATAGACATTTATAATAGTTAGCTCTTCCTGGTGGATAGACCCTGTGATTATTATATAATGCCCTTCTTCATCTCTTGTTACAGCCTTTAATTTAAAGTCTAGTTTGTCTGATATAAGTATGGCTACTCCAGCTTTCTTTTGGCTTCCAGGAGCATGATAAATAGTTCTCCATCCCCTCACTCTCAATCTAAAGGTGTCCTCAGATCTAAAATGAGTCTCTTGTAGACAGCAAATAGATGGGTCTTGTTTTTGTATCCATTCTGATACCCTATGTCTTTTAGTTGGCGCATTTAATCCATTTACATTCAGTGTTATTATAGAAAGATATGGGTTTAGAGTCATTGTGATGTCTGTATGTTTTATGCTTGTAGTGATGTCTCTGGTACTTTGTCTCACAGGATCCCCCTTAGGATCTCTTGTAGGGCTGGTTTCGTGGTGACAAATTCCTTCAGTTTTTGTTTGTTTGGGAAGACCTTTATCTCTCCTTCTATTCTAAATGACAGACTTGCTGGATAAAGGATTCTCGGCTGCATATTTTTTCTGTTTAGCACACTGTAGATATCGTGCCAAGCCTTTCTGGCCTGCCAAGTTTCAAAGGAGAGATCAGTCACGAGTCTTATAGGTCTCCCTTTATAAGTGAGGGCACGTTTATCCCTTGCTGCTTTCAGAATTTTCTCTTTATCCTTGTATTTTTCCAGTTTCACTATGATATGTCGTGCAGAAGATCGATTCAAGTTACGTCTGAAGGGAGTTCTCTGTGCCTCTTGGATTTCAATGCCTTTTTCCTTCCCCAGTTCAGGGAAGTTCTCAGCTATAATTTGTTCAAGTACCCCTTCAGCACCTTTCCCTCTCTCTTCCTCCTCTGGGATACCAATTATGCGTATATTATTTTTTTTTAGTGTATCACTTAGTTCTCTAATTTTCCCCTCATACTCCTGGATTTTTTTATCTCTCTTTCTTTCAGCTTCCTCTTTCTCCATAACTTTATCTTCTAGTTCACCTATTCTCTCCTCTGCCTCTTCAAGCCGAGCCATCGTGGATTCCATTTTGTTTTGCATTTCGTTTAAAGCGTTTTTCAACTCCTCGTGACTGTTCCTTAGTCCCTCGATCTTTGTGGCAAGAGATTCTCTGCTGTCCTGTATACTGTTTTCAAGCCCAGCGATTAATTTTATGACTATTATTCTAAATTCACTTTCTGTTATATTATTTAAATCCTTTTTGATCAGTTCATTAGCTGTTGTTATTTCCTGGAGATTCTTCTGAGGGGAATTCTTCCGTTTGGTCATTTTGGAGAGTCCCTTGCGTGGTGAGGACCTGCAGTGCACTTCCCCTGTGCTGTGGTGTATAACTGGAGTTAGTGGGCGGGGCCGCAGTCCGACCCGATGTCTGCCCCCAGCCCACTGCTGGGGCCACAGTCAGACTGGTGTGTGCCTTCTCTTCCCCTCTCCTAGGGGCGGGATTCACTGTGGGGTGGCGTGTCCCGTCTGGGCTACTTGCACACTGCCAGGCTTGTGTTGCTGGGGATCTGGCGTATTAGCTGGGGTGGGTAGGCAAGGTGCACGGGGGCTGGAGGGGCAGGCTTAGCTCGCTTCTCCTTAGGTGATCCACTCCAGGAGGAGCCCTGTGGCAGCGGGAGGGAGTCAGATCCGCTGCCGGAGGTTTGGCTCCGCAGAAGCACAGAGTTGGGTGTTTGCGCGGAGCGAGCAAGTTCCCTGGCAGGAACTGGTTCCCTTTGGGATTTTGGCTGGGGGATGGGCGGGGGAGATGGCGCTGGCGCCTTTGTTCCCCGCCAAGCTGAGCTCTGCCGTCCGGGGGCTCAGCAGCTCTCCCTCCCTTTGTCCTCCAGCCTTCCCGCTTTCCGAGCAGAGCTGTTAACTTCTGACCTCCCAGACGCGAAGTCGCGCTTGCTGTCGGAACACAGTCCGTCCGGCCCCTCCGCTTTTGCCCGCCAGACTCGGGGGCTCCGCTTGGCCGGCGAGCCGCCCCTCCGCCCCGGCTCCCTCCCGCCAGTCCGTGGAGCGCGCACCGCCTCGCCGCCCTTCCTACCCTCTTCCGTGGGCCTCTAGTCTGCGCTTGACTCCGGAGACTCCCTTCTGCTAATCCTCTGGCGGTTTTCTGGGTTCTTTAGGCAGGTGTAGGTGGAATCTAAGTGATCGGCAGGACGCGTTGTGAGCCCCGCGTCCTCCTACGCCGCCATCTTCCGGAACCCCCCCGAATCATCCAATAATTGTAATGTGACAAGTGACTGATTGTTTGGAAAAATGATAACCTCATTATTACTGAAGTGGATGGATAAATCACTCAATAAATGATATTGAAACAAGTGATTAATTGTTTGGAAAAATATAATGATAACCTCATTTTTAATTAATTCATTATTAGCTTTGCTAACTACTATAATAAACATACAATAAAAATATAATGACCTATATAATAGCCCATATAATTTTTCCTCATCAGAGAGCAGCTTTCTTCCTGGCTTTAGCTCCACTAACCTCTGCCATATACAAAGACTTTTAAGTGCTCCTCACCAGCAAACAAATAGAAAGAAAATCCCCTAACACTGTGGCTTGCAAGTAAGATACAGTAATTTGAGTCATATTCCATTGGTGAGGACGTGAGGACTAGTCACATAGTTCAACTTGGATGCTAATCATAGCTGTAACACGTAATCCTTGGCAGAAATAGAGGATGAGAGACATGGACTGTGATGAATAGCTAGCCCTATATGTGTCATATATTGTGCACCAAAATAAACAACATACACATTACATATTTAAATATGAAATTAACTTACCATACATATATACATATATGATGATGATGGTTTAGCCAGTCATCTATCAACGAACACTTGGGCTGTTTCCATATCTTGGCTATTGTAAATAGTGCTGCAATAAACATAGGGGTGCATATTTTTTTAATTAGTGTTTGTGTTTTCTTTGGGCAAATACCTAGTAGTAGAATTAGTGGATCATATGATATTTCTATTTGTTTTGTAAAGTTTATTTATTTTAAGAGAGAGAGAGAGAAGGAATGAGTGGGGGAGGGGCAGAGAGCGAGGGAGAGAGAGAATCCCAAGCAGGTCCTGCACTGTCTGCTTGGATCCCCATGTGGGGCCCAATCTCAAGAACTGAGAGATCAAGACCTGAGCCAAAATCAGGAGTCAGATCTTTAACTGATTGAGTCACTCAGGTTCCCCTGGCATTGATATTTTTAATTTTTTGAGAACTCTCCATACTGTTTCCCACAGTGGCTGTACCAATTTATATTCCCACCAACAGTGCACAAATGTTCCTTTTTCTCCACATCCTTGCCAACACTTGTTATTTCATTGCACTTATATGTGAAATCTAAAAAAACAAAACAAATAAGCAAACAAATGCAAAGCAGAAACAGACCTATAAATACAGAGAACAAACTAATGGTTGTCAGAGTGGAGGAAGGTGGGGGAATGGGCAAAATGGGTGAAGAGGAGTGGGAAATACAGGCTTCCAGTAATGGAATGAGTAAGTCATGGGAATGAAAGTTGCAGCATAAGGAATATTGTCAGTGGTGCTGTGATAGCGTTGTGTGGTGACAGATGATGGCTACACCTGTGGTGAGCACAACGTAGTATAGGGAGTTGTTGAATCACTATGAGGTCCCTGAAACTAATGCAACAACATGGGTCAACTATACTCAAATAAAAAAATAATAAAATAAAAAGTAAAGTTAAAAGATTGTCTTAAAGATATTTAAAGTAGCCTTTAAAAAATAATTCAAAAGGTAAGCCACAAAGGAAAAAACACTCAGGAATTTGAATAAGGAAATATTTTTAAGGTATGCATATGAAACAAATCAAAATTCCATAAACAAATTGAAAGCAAATTAAAAAGCAAAAAAAATCCACATATGGAAAAAATATGTAGGCCAGAATGCTTATATATCAATAAGAAAAATCAGTGCAAATACTATTAAGAGAATATGCTAAAGAAATAATGTAAATGATAAATATGTATATAAAGAAGCATATTATCCATTCACATTTGTAAAAAACTTAAAAATATATAATACCTGGAGTTCCCCTTTCAAATATGATGAAGTACAAAAACTGTACTTCAGTACCAACAATAAAAACTAAAAACCTTGATGAAAGATATGAACATTTACTTTCAAACATTTAATGACAAGCCAGCAGAAGAATGAAATCCCAGAGAGAAGGAAAACAAATTAGGAGAGTACTACCATTGTCCCTTTCTTCTGTTGGTGGTAATTTCCAGACAGTTAAGGGTACCACAGACCTCTTGGTCTTACTGAAGTAAAGAGATGGAAATCAAAATATGAAAAAGCTGAGATGCCTGGAAGAGGTGGAATGCTTACACATTTCCTTGAATGTATTAGGCTGTATATGCTTAGAGTGAAATTCCACAAATCTAGGGAAAAACCCCAAACTGGGCAATGGAGTGGAGAGATAAGCTCAAAAATTTTCAGAGTTCAAAAAAAGGAGTCATATTTGAGCCAGAGTCAACAGTCCTCAGTGATCGGTAGGTGTATTTAGTGAAGGCCTGAGAGATGAACTTTACATATAGTGAAAGTTACTCTAGAACCAAAAGAGCAAAGCTTAATAAGAGACCTAAAAAGATTAAAATGATTGAGAAGAAATGTTAATTCTTGCCAAAACAAAACTCTCTACCTTCTGAAGGAACCCAAAAATATCCATAAATATAACAATGCAATACCATGATGTTGAACATCTAATAAATATTACATGATGCTAAGTGAAATCAGCCAGACACAGAAAGGCAAATGCTACATAATCTCACTTATTTGTGGAATCTAAAATTATCACTCACAGAAGCAGAGAGTTGAATGGTGGTTGCTAGGGGCTGAGGGAGGGGGAAAAGAAGAGGTATTAGTTGAGGGTACAACTTTTCAGTTATGCAAGATGAGTAAGTCTTAGATCTATTGTGCAGCATGGTACTTATATTTAATAATATGTATCATATACTTAAATTTTGCTAAGGTAGATCTTATGCCAAATGTTCCTGTCAAAATAATTCATAATAATAAAGAGAGCAGGAGGAAACTTTTGAAGGTCATAGATATCGTTAGGACATAGACTATGGTGACAGTATTATGAGTTTATATTTATCTCCAAGTTCATCAAGTTGAATATGTTAAATATTCACAGCTGTTTGTATGCTAACCATACCACAAAACAGTGGTTAAAATAGCATGCATTTAAAGGAAAACTTGGTCAGAATATGGAAAAAAGGACATTATTAAAAAAAGATCAAGTGGAACTTTTATAAATGAAATATTATTTAAAAGGAAAAATATGTGATATGGAAATTAATACCATCTGAGAAAATGCAGAACTTAAGACCATAGACAAAATTATTATATAATGTATTAAAAATGAAGGATACAGGGGAAAAAAACTGAAAAACTTAAGCTGGGTCTTATTGACTGCTTAGACCTTCCCTTGTAGGGAGAGATAGAGACAATTTGAGTCCCAAGAAGAGATAGTAGAAGAGTAAATATTTGGAAAAATAATGGCTAAAACTTTTCTAAATTTGACAAAACCTATAAATCCATAGATTGAAGAAGCCCAAAGACCTCCAAGCTTAATAATAATCATAACCCGAATCATAAAGCATCTTCAAAACTTAAATGTCAAACTAAAAATCTCCAAAGCATATCATTAGCAAAAAATTGATCATTGTTTATAAAGAGAATCTAAAAGTAGCCAGAATAGGCAGTTGACAAAATTCAATGCCACATATGATTAACAAAGTCATTGAACCTAGGAATGGAATGGAACTTCCTCAACCTAATAAAGAGCACCTGTGAAGTACATGTAGCTAATTGTACTCAGTGTTTAAGTTTTAATTCCACCCCTCTCCCTTCTATTGGGAATAAGACAAGAATGTTTACTCTTACCACATTAGTTCAAAATAATACTTTAGGTTCTAGCTAGGGCAATAAAGAAAGAGATAAATAAAAGACATTTATATTGGAAAGAAGTAACTCTCCAAATGTTGATGATATGATTATGCATGTAGAAAACCCTTTTTTTGGGGGAGGGGGTATTTATTTTTGAGAGAGAGAGAATGAGTGGGGGGTTGGGGGGGAAGAGGAGGGAACAGAGGATCTGAAGTGGGCTCCGTGCTGACAGCAGCCAGCCCAATGCGATGCTCAAACTTACAAACTGTGAGAACATGACCTGAGCCAAAGTCCAACACTAACCAACTGAGGCACTCAGACACCTCTGCATGTAGAAAATCCTAAGCGAACAAACCAAAATAAAAGTGACTAGAACTAATCAGTGAGTTGAGCAGGCCATAAGACACATGATCAATATTTTTTAAAAAATCTATTTCTCTATATAAGCAATACCAGTTGCAATCTGAAAATATAAAAATCATTTGTAACAGTGTATGTAATATTAAAATAATTAGTCTATAACACTTAAACTACAAAATACTGGTGAGGCAATTTTTTTAATGCCCAAACAAATGGAAGCTAGGGTATACTAATGGATTGAAGACTCAATATTTAAATTGATTCTCTTTTTCAAATTGATGCATGAATTCAGTACAATCCAAACAGAAAACTGTGTAGGCTATATTTTTTGTAGACATTGAGATTATTCAAAAGTCTATGAGTATTCAGAAGACTTGGAATAGTCAAAACAATTTCTTAAGGGAATAACAGACTAGGAGGGCTTATATTCTGTAATCTTAAGACTTCAAAATCACAGTGATGGAGACTGTGTGGCATGATATGAAGACAGATGACTGAAATACAACACAGTGCGCAGATAAACTCACACATATAGGATCAATTAATATTTATCAAACTACACAGTAATTCAGTGGAGAAAGGGTAATTCTTTTCAATAAATATGATTCCAAATGTTGGCAAAAGCTGGAACTCTTTCATGTTGCTGCTGGGAATTTTAAATTATGCAACTACTTTGAAAATTATTATGGCAAGTTTTTTTTCCTTAAAGTTAACCCTACATTTCCCATATGACCCAGAAATTCCATTTCCAGATATTTACCCAAGAGATATAAAGACCTTTAAACAAAGATTTGTGTATAAATGTTTATAGCAGCTTTTGCATCATAGCATCAAACTGCACAGTCTATCAGTAAGTTAACAGATAGACAGATTGTGGTGTAATCAGCAATAAATATTAACAAACTATTGAAAACATTATGTTGAGTGAAATAAGCCATGGAGAAAAGGATATGATTCTATTTATATGTGAGTCTAGAAAAGATCAATGTAGTCCTTAATGACAGAGAATCAGTGGTACCTGGGTCCAGGAGAGGAAAAGGAATAAACTGTGGAGAGACACAAGAACATTTTCTGAGTTAACATAGGATTTCTATGTTTTTATAGTGCTGGTGGTCTACAGGAGTGTTTTTGTGAAAGTTCATTGAGATACATATTGTATATAGGTGCCTCTTACTATATATGAACTGTACTTCGGTAAGGATGATATGAAAAACAATAATTTAATTAACACATATTATTTTATTTTCCCACATATTTACCATTTACCATGTGCTGGGATCAAAATGCTTCTTTTGGGATTTTTCATTTCCCATCTTTATACCTTTTGGTTCTAGTAGAGCCCAAGAAAGATTATCTCCAGGCCAAAGAATGGGTAGCTACATCTACAAATATTTATTCAATCTGTCATTAAATTTTCCTTTATTTGCCAGTTCATGACAAGGACTGTAATAAAGAATTAGACAATTAGATTACTTTCCTGGGCACTTTCAAATTTCTTCTTATAAGAATAGCACTCTTCCATTTGGGGGCATAAATTATAAAATGCGAGTCTGAGTGTCGTATGCCTTTGTCATATGCAAGTTATCCTGAACTGGAGACAATGAAGCTGACTCAGAGAGAAAAATCACCCATATCTGTTGTGGGAAAAGGTGCAGGAGCTCTGGATGAGGGGTTAAATAATTACATGGAAAGGTAAGCAGGCTATTGGTGGGGGGGGGCGCTCTGGCAAGTAATCTTCTATAGATAGATATGATAGATGATGGATGGATGGATAGATAGATAGATAGATAGAAGATGTTTATGAAGGCAACCATGTTGAAAGTGTAGAAAACCTTAAGGTATGGTTAGTAAAAGGATTTGGATAATAATAGACAAACGTAAGCATAGACAATTTATAATGTAGATTAATCTTTGAGTTGTAGAGTATCCCTGCCCTTTGGAGCGCTAGCTCATTGCTAAAAATATTTCATTACTATTTCAGTGCTAAAATTGCCCTTGGAAGTGCTATTTCATTGCTAAAGTTTATAGGTGTCAAGATGAACAAAAATAATTGGATGATATGGTTTTCAAAGTTTCTTTCCAATCAAAATATATTAAGATTCCTTGATGAAATAGACATACTAATTATGGGTGTTATAGAAATGGAAAACTTTCCTTCCCTTCTAGGTTCTTCAGTTTGCCTAATATTAAATTGACATAAAACAGATTAACAGGAGAAAAACAAATTTAAGTTCATGCATATAGAAACTCCATTAAAGAAAAATGAGACTCAAGTGAGCAAAGCAGGCAGGTTTGACACCTTTTAGACAATAAACAATAAATTGTTTAGACAATAAACAATAAATCTGTGAAGAATTGACAAGTAAAAGGGGTTAGGGATTAGGGTGTGAGATTAGTAAAGAAGACCAAGGGACAAGGATTTCCTGTTTTCAGGGGGACAAGGAGGGTCAGTGCCTAGCACTGGTTGTGTCTAAAGTAACTTTAATATAAAACAATTAATATGCCAAAATGCATATTTTGGGGTGGCATATTCTGCTTCCCTTTAATGTATGTATGTGAATATCTGATGCATATATCATACACACATATATATGTATTTTTTTACAAACAGAATTTATATACAGTACAACTATTCAGGGCAGCAAAATCTACCTGGCATCTATTTATATTTAGAAGATAATTAGGTAAGTATAGCATTTAAAATTAAAATCAGATGTTACTCATGAAAAATGTCAATCAAACACTAAAATTATCACATTTCTAATTACTTAAATTATGGGGATTGGTGCTTGAGTATCTATTGATTAAAACTAAAGTTGATTATTTTAAATGCCAAATATGTATCTTAAATTCCAATCAAATCTCTGTTTATGTTCATGTGTTTTATATGAAAATAAGATAAGTAGAAATAATAGAATTGAAAGGACTTGAGTTTAATTAGAAGCATAGGATGTAATCCCAGAGAGTTCCACCTAATGTTGTACAAGCACATTTCATATTACAGAGTTTCATGGAGGAGATCGACTTTTTGCTGGTTCATTTTGCTCACAGGTTTCTCTTGTGATGACTATTAAAGAAAAATTTCTGGAGTCTCTCTGTTTTAGTAAATTAAAGCTGGTTGTCTCCTTCATCTTTCATCTGCAAGTCTCCTATGCATCAAACACTGTAGCATGTGCTCAGGATATAACTACGAATATGTCACTTTGTGTCTTCAAACAGGTTACAAACTCTGTGGATTAGGCTGAAGTGAAAAGAAAATTTACAAGATGGTGTGACATGTGTGAAATATTGGTGTATGTGACAGAAACCAAAAACAGTTCCTGGATCTAGAACTAGGCTAGAGAACTCATAGGAAAATGTAAAAAAAAAATGATTTTACCAAATGTCAGAGTAGACTATTCATAGGTATGAATGGTTAAGAAAGAGAGAGACTCTGCCCCCCCCCACTCACCCTGTCTCCCTCTCACTCACAAAAATAAATAAATAAAATAACATTAAAAACATTAAAAAAGAGAGAGAGAGAGAGAGCGAGAGCACAAATGCCTATAAATAAAAAATATAGAATTGAGGATCTGCAAGTGATTCTATTTACTTTAAGTAAATTGATAATAAGGTCAACAGGAGGAAATTTTGTCCAGGTTTGTTTGGTGTAGAGAGAATAGAAGAGAATGTTCAATATTATTCTAGAATTCCTCCTCTTATTCAGTGTTATATTATGGATCCTTCCATTTTATCCATAAACATATTCAATCATTGGCAAATAATTATTTTTTAGAAAGTGAGACACCAAGGTCATTCTATGGCACTCGAGTGGATTTTATTTTTTGCCTGTAAAATGGACATGCAGGACTTATATTCAGCAAATAACCACTTCTGGAGGATATTTATTGTGAAACTACAAACATTTGATACAATTTGAATAATATTTGAAAATTCACCTAGGCCAGGGATTTATATAAAAAACAGATAGGAAGTCATTTAGATAGAACCATAGAGTGAAAATGTCAATCAAAACCTTGATATACAAGTTATTTTAAGATGGGAATATGTGAGGACAGTAACTCTTTCTGATGTGGTGAAATAATAGAAACATTCATTACTTAATTGATTTGTTTTCAAAGTATTATGAAATGTGACACAAAAGCCTAATGCAGTGTTTAATTTGTTTCTGTATGTAGACTTTTCTTAACTCTCATCTTTTTTTTTTTTTTACATAACTGAATTGAAACCAGAATGATTATCAGACTATAAACATTGGGAAAACATCAGAAGTACCTCTTATGCTTTGTACAGAAACATGCGGATGTTTCCAAATTAATTAAATTTAAATAAACAAAAAGTTTTCTGCACAAAAAGCAGGCAATATATGATAAACAAGACATTGATATTCCCATTTCTAACTTGCTTTTCTTACTTAAAAGTAAATCATGAGCAATCTTCCTAATACATCATGTAAATGTAGGTCCTTATTTTAAACTATGTCCAAGTTTTCAATTATATGCTAAATACATAGAGCATTTAAGAACATAGACTTCAGAACAGACCGCTTATATTATCATCCAATCTCCCCACTATTTTTGTGACCTTGGATATGTTATTTAAATAATCTCTGCTTTAATTGTTCCATCTATAAAATAGGGATAATAATGCCACCTAACTCTTACAATTGTAAAATGCTTAGGAAAAAGCCTGGCCTATTGAAGGTGCTACCGTAATTATCAGTACTATACATAAAATGGGATTATGCAACTATAGCCCTGTTGATGTGCTTTTGAATTCTCCCTATTTTGAGGTTCAACTCTGAACAGTAATGTTGCAACTACATTCGTACTTGCAAGTGTATATAATTATCATCCTTTTTTTTTTTGTTCTACAAAATGCAGCGTGGCAAAACACATTCCCGCCAGGAATTCATGAGAATATCCACTATACTCTATCCTAACAAGAACCAGAAGTTCCCACTTTATTATTCCCAGTCTAGAGAATTAGAAAACTTAATCTGCACATTCTTGAGGACTAGAGGTTTGGAGTATCATTTCACAGACTTGTCATATGGATAATCCTTCTATAAATTGAGAATTTTTAAAAATTCCTTAAGAAAGCTTTTAATTATAATTCAGGAAAATTATTTAAACATTTGCATATTGACATGGTACCTCTCCTATGAATTGAGAAAGAAGATCCATAAAATGGGCACCCACTCAATGTCCTTAAACTTCAACGTGAGCAAAGATGATACATGTTCTAATTGTTCAGGTATCTCTGTGTCCTTTTATTGTTTTGAGCATTTTGCTATGCTGAGTGTTAATTATATTAAAGATACATATTTTCCATGCAATATTTTATAGCTATTTTTCATGGCCGTTAAACATAAGTCCACACGGTAAATTTCAAGATTCTTTTAGCACTCTGATTTTTGACTTGGACACTGCATTAACACCTAATTTCTAGCTTAGTGGAAGTTTCACACCAACTTGTCTTTATGTCTTGGACTTGTAGCATTTTTGTAATTTCATGTCATTTTTATTTTTAATCTCTTTTGTATTTGAATTTCAAATATTTTGCAAACATTCATATAATTTTTTATGAAAATTATCTTTCCTGGATTATCAAAAGCCTCGCATTGGACAGATTCAAATCTTTGTTCAGATCAGAGAAATTCTCCTCTCTTGTTGGTTTTGTTATTTTTTCATATCTGTCCATTTCTCTTCTGGAATTCTTATTAGGTACATTGTATCTTCTGTGTCTTCCGTTTATATTTTTAGACATTCTTTCATTATTTTATCATATTTTATTTTCAATGATTATTATGTTTCTTCATCTTCTAAGTAACTTTATTTTAAAAAGTGGATATTACTATTTTCAATGTACCTAATTAATTTTTATACTGGAAATGTTGTTTTTGGTTCTAAAATTCTTTACAGTCATTACGGTGCGTTTGTGTTTATGTGTGTGCACCAATTAAATCAGAATAATTCTGTTATTTTGTCCATTGTTCTCCTATCTGGCGAGTCTATCAGCTTCACTTCAATAGTAGGCACATGTTCTAGACTTTTCAGTGCTGCCATCAACCTTTGATTCCTGATTTTTTTTAATCAGTTTTTCCTCTTAATGATATTCTATACCCTCTATAGCCCATTGAACCTGTTGGTCTCACTTGAGGTGCTACATGCCAATAATTATTAAATGGAATAGTATTTGCTATCATTACCGAATATCTATAAAGACATGTGCACAAGAAACAAATATTTTCCCTGACAGTCAGGTTACTCCAGATGCATAGTCTTTTCCCGACCAATTCTGTCTGGAAAACTTGACTACAAATTCAGATTGTTCTTAAGCATCAAAGTCAGGAAGTCTTTCTCCTTATCACACACAAATATGCTGGTACAACCGTTTTCTAAGGTGACTCAAACGTATTCTCAGGTCCTTAGGTAAAAAATTTGAGTCCACGTTCCAGATGTAAGAACAAGCCAGCTCTCTTATGTCACAAAAACAATCTGCTCTACTTTTTCTTCATATTCTTACAATAGACTCCATGACTTACACATTCAGTGCAGATTCTCCCAGTTTACCTACACTGACTTTGTTATTCCAGACACATCTTGAATGAGAATTGATATGTAAAGGCTTTAAAGAATCAGTATCAAGATGCCATCTTTTTAGGATTGCTTCCATTTTCTTTTGTTTTTCTTTTCTTTCTTTTTTCATTAAGAATTGAGAAGCAAAGCAGAACAAGTTGATGAGGGAAAGACAGCTGGATCACAACACAAAAATTTTGTAATCTAAATTATTTTAATCAGTCTGTTGTAATTAAAAAGCTCATTTATTAGTCACACATTGTTTGAAAAAATGTGCATTAATGTCTTACATTATTAAATTCATTCATTCCTATTTCAAAATCTTTAAAAATTAATGCCAATTGATCAATTTTTCACATTTAAATCCAAATACTACATGCTATATAATATTATATGTTCTCAGATTCCATGTGTATTCAAATTATAAATACTTTATTTTGATGGACTAGCCTAATTGATTTTATCAGAAAATGTCAAATTAGCTTGAATATGTGTAACTAATTTTGATTTGATATGTCTGTGTATATTGCACATTTGGCTGAGTGCACTTATCATGGGAAAAATCTGGCATAAATGTTTGTGTGTATGTGTGTATATATATGTATATCTATCTATTATCTATCTATCTATCTATCTAATCTGTATGTATATATCTCTGTATATACAACTTTAGTTGATTATTCAAAGCATTTAAAATAACAGACACCTCAAATTCAAATCTACCACACCTATTTAATTATCTTGATATTTGGTATTTTGTTTTTAAATTTAATTGAATTTATTTCCATATCTGATCACTGGTTTAATGGTGATATACTCTATCATTTTCAGATAAAATTAACACTCTGTGAGAAATGTACAGACTGACAGTTTAAATGTCAGTTAGAATTATGCTAATGCAAATTGGATTTTTAAAATAACCATACTGTGATGAGAAAGGCCATTTGGAATTATGTGGCATGTAGTTATTTTTAAATGAAGCTCAAAAGTGTAAATGGGATCCAGTTATAAATGTCATAAGGTATAGAGTTTGCCTAAAAAGATTCTTAATTTTTTCCCTAATCCTTTGGAATTTATTTCTCTAAATATCAATTATATCATTAACATTTAAACAAATGCCTATCCTTAAAAACAAAGCATTTTATTTCTTAATTGCCTAACCATTATCTCTCTTAAAAATTGAGTTTATAAGGAGATCTAGCTGGAAATGAGGAAACAATGCCCATACCTATGTGCATGCAAGTCAAAATGCTGCTTGGACCCCAATTATCTCATTCTGTTTCTCTTATCTCAGTATATACCTATGGCCACATTAATATTATTTTTCTCCAAGGGTCTCCCTTACTAATTCCCCACCTCTGCCATTTGCCACTTTAAGTTGAAAATCTTGTTAGATTTTGCATTGCTTCTTCTCTCTACATCCCTCAAATATCTTAGTTTCATTATCCCATGGTAAATTTAATTCCCTATCTCAGTCCAGTCTCATCATTTGCTTCAGGACTATCGCCACAATCTGCAGCTGGCCACATAGGTCATCTAGTCTTTATATTCTTCAAACTATTTAAACAACATACTCCCTCTCACCTGAAGCGCCCCCAAGTTCTGATTTTGCACTTGAGGCCTTCTATTTCCATTACTCCCACAGTGTACCTATCACCCACACAGTGTCAGAAAGCAACCATTCTGAATTCTCCTTTTGTCAACAGGGAATATTTATTTTAGAGACTTCATGCAAAGCTAAATTGCTAAACATGTATACAAATAAATTATCTAAGTGTGAACTCTCTTGAGATTAAGTTTAGCTAGTTGACTCATGTATTTTTAGAGGATACTTTTTGTGGGAAAATTTGATGGAAAATCTAGAAAAGAGAGTATCTTGATTAATTAATTTGGTTGATTGATTTTGGCCACAACCAGTTGATTCACCTTATTTTTTAATGTTTTTTTGATCTTTAAGGACTTGAAGATGGAAACAAATTTCTAGTTGCTGTGACAAGTATTCACAGTTAGGTCCGAATAACAGAAATATCACTTAGGCTCTCAGTAACTTCTCATATACCCAGTTTTCTTTCCACTTTGTATGAGACTGACCAAATGGAATTTTTGCTCATAATTAAAAAGCATAAGAATTCAATCATCAAAAAATAAGAAACAGAGAAAACCCTTCCCTTATCCCTCCTCCTCATCCTTTTTTATTAAAGATATGGTACTTATCTCAAGACACATTGATGAGGGAATATACAATGGAATTTATTTTTATTCTAAGAAGAGTTGTCTAAACCCTGATCTCTCTGAAAATTGCTAATCTACGAAATCATAAAAGAGCAAGGTCAATCTATCTGTGAGAGATCAAAAACCTCCATCCACGTGACCTGCAACATAAAGGCCTAATGTTCTTAGCACTGGTCACTTGACAAATAATTTACAGAAAAAAAATCTCTCAAAATGTTCTGTTATTTTTCTAGAACAAGAGACATACATTTTGTGTGTTTTCTACACACTGTGTGACTTGCTGAATATCTTTATTTGTAGTTTTTTGTTTCTTATGTGCCATTATGTACATATTGCTCCAAAACAGAACATCTGAACTGACATTGTATGGGATCCATTTTATTTTTTTTCTGTATGCCTGTACACACAGGCACCATATTCTAGGCATCATTTCATAAAAGTTGCTTAATATTTGACTAATACTGACCAGCATGTTCACAGATGACACGTCTTATAAGACAGAATGCTTATATATAACAATTTAACACAAACGTATTTTAAGAATTGAAAAACAACCAGGTGAAAAGTAGATCATTGGGTCACTTTTTTCCTTTTCTATTCACTAAATATTTAAAATCCATTACAGGATATAGGGGAAAAGGAGCTATGACAAATAAGATATTTTTTCCTTCTGCTTTAATTTTTAGTTAGCATAAAAAAATTGCTTCAGACATTTAATGAGAAGTCAAATCTTTAAAGATTGTTTGGGGCACCTGGGAAGCTCAGTTGATTAAGCATCCCACTCTTGATTTTGGCTCAGGTCATGTTCTCACAATTCATGGGCTCCGGCCCTGTATAGGGCTCTGTGCTGACAGCACGAAGACTGCTTGGGATTCTCTTTCTTCTCTCTTTCTGCCCCTCCCCCCGCTTGTGCATGTGCACTCTCTCTCAAAATAAATATATAAACTTAAAAAAAAAAGATGTTTAAGTCATGATGCAGTAGAGAAAATGGAAGCTACATCGTTTATTAATGAAGAGGAAGTAATATAAGGAACTCATTACTAGTTGTTCGTCAACAACTGAAAAGCAAAAAGAGGAATATGGGGTAACACATATGGGGTAATACGGGTAATCACTAGAATCTAGTGATTCTAGAACTTCTTTGGCAAACAAAGGAAAGACTTTTGTCCTCTAGAACCTAGAATCTTGGAGAAGAGGTTCTGTGGAGCTGAGACTAGACCCTCTCAAGTAGGAATGCTGCCAGCTGGTGCTGGCACCCCAGAAGTAAAAAGGGGGCTGCATTTTCAAGACACTTACTGATGGAGTATTACAGTGTTGGGGTATCTATCTGTAAGGGAGCTTCTGGGAGTAGAGAAAAACTGGATACAGGACCTAAATGCCAGGGCAAAGAGCCATTGTTAAGTTCACATTAGCAAGACCAAGTCAACACTAGGAAAGGACAATACCTCTTCCTCCCTTCTCTTGGATTCCAGGACAGTTCTCTAGTTCACTTACAGACACTTGTCTCACTGACAAAGGAAAGGGATGGGCAGAGTCTGAACCCCAACATCACAAAGCAGAGAAGGATTAGTTTTGGACCCTGACAGATAGTAAATAGTAATGCTAACCAGTACAGACAGCTAATTTATTAGTAGTCCAAATTTATACCCTTATTTAAATTTTTTTCTCATTTTCAGCACACACACACACACACACACACACACACATATATATGTATAATGAGTGAGTGAAATATGTTAGTGAATTATGAAAAGGGCCTGAGTTTCTTTGAGGAGCACTTCCTAATGAATTTTATGTGCTACTAGACTACAAATGCCACTGCTCTGCAGACTAATGACTATTTAAAAGTATCATATTGAATAGTATTTCATGATAATATATTCCTCCTTCTGTTTGATATAAGAATACAGGCAATCACATAAAAGTTCCTATGGATTTATGACATTATGAAATATATTTGACTCCAGGGAAAATGTCAATGAAGAAGTATATTTAGGATGAATTCATCTTAAAAGTATCTATTTATACTAAAAATATTATTGAAATTAATCTTTCCTAAATCTGAACTTTTTTATATTTTATCAATATTTTACAATTCCTTTCGGGATAGACTATTTAGAACAACGTTACTATAATTCCTGGCACAAGTACCTACATTTGTAAAACTTCCTTCAGAGTAGTATTGGCATAAGGGGCTCAGAATAAATTTGAGTGACATAGTTTGGGAAACTGATGCCAGCAAGTTAACAGTAACTCACTCTTGGAAAGCTCATCTGTCACAATACCCTTAAGAGAAAATGATTTAAAGGAAAATTGGCATGTCACATTACACAGGGAAAATACAGCAGCTTAAAGTCTATTTTCCACAATAAGCATCACCCAACATTAAAACGCTTAACGAAGAGTCTTTTGGATTTATTGCTGAAATGATCTTCCTATATAACATTTTCTGCCATCGTGGTCTGGGCCGTGTGCTGGTTCAAGCTATCTTCTGTTTGACCAATGACAGTCTATATAAAGCTCTTATCTAACCTATGTAATACTCTATGTAGAACATAAGGGACACTCGATTGTATTATTATTGTGAATGTTGTTATTGTTGTGTCAGAACTTGTCTGAGAGTAGGACTTCCACGGCATGTTCCTCCACTTGCCACCATGTGTGTCACAAGTGAACCTGCATCTTGAGAGGGGTCTGAGTGCAAACTCTCAAGTTACTGGTTTTATTTTGCAAAGAATTCATGCTAAAGAATTCAATACCCAGAATTTATCTCCCAATAATTTAGATACCAATAATAAACTTATGATAATTCAGGTAACAATCATAAATATATTAACTGATATAAAGGAAACATCGTTATATTCTTCTTTTCTTTTTTTAAGTTTATTTATTTTGAGAAAGAGAGAGTGTGTGTACATGTGTGTGCGTGTAAGTGGGGCAGGGGCAGAGAGGGAGAGGGCTCCATGCTGTCAGTGCACAGCCATCTCATGAACCACAAGATCAGGACCTGAGCCAAAACCAAGAACTGGAGGCTTAACCGACTGAGCCACCCAGGTGCCCTGATATTCTTATTACAGCAAGTTATATACATTATTGGTTTTAATTGATCGTAAACATAAACTATTTACTTCACTGTTTTCTAAACTGCAGTATATAAAATGGTGATATTTGTTTGAGAACTATGTAATCAGTACCTACTATAACTGCTTGATTCTGATGGTGTGTGTCTGATTGTGTGTGGAGTGCATGTGCAATTTTGGTAACTTGCTTCCCCAGACATCTAGGAAATAATGAACCTTGGTTTCTTCCTTTTTTTTTTTTTTGCCACTTCCACCTAATTTTGCCTTCCACTATCCATAGTTCTTGAGACCCACATATCTTGGTTGTTGCCTTCTACCTACCTCTTCTGTCTCAAGCTTAAACTGGCAATTCTCTTTTACTCTGACTAAATTCTAAAGATAATAATGACATTGAAATATAGCCAAGTCTCCATTGCCACACCAAAACAAAGAAAAATGAGTTATATTTTACTCATAAAATTTACTTCAGAGATAGAAAAATCATATAATAATTAAGATATGTGCCATTTATTAAAGATCTACAAGCTTTTTTGGTAAATATTTTAGGCTTTACACACCATTTGTGGTCTCACTGCTGTTTCTACTTCTGCTTCTTCCTATTCTTTCTTATGACTTAAACATGTCCTGTAATTTGGCCCTTGAGCTGTGTAGTTCATGGATCCTTGCCCATATAATATTGCTTCTTTTGCTGCTTATTACATTTTTGGAAGTTAAATTTAAAAATAACTACTCTTAAACTTAATAATTGGTTCACTTCCATTTATTTAATAATAATTTTAAATGTCTATTAACATATATTCTGATAATTATGTTATGAGCAATAATGTCTTTCTTGCTTCATCTTCCTGCTCCCAATTTGTTCATTTTTCCATGTTAAGGGTGTTTCCTGGGGGACATGGGATCTCCCCATATTGACAATGAATTTAATTTTTCTGCCTAGAATACTCTATTATACAATTTTTAACTCACATATTCAATGTACTTATATAAGCATAATTGATTGTTATAAGGAATTTCTTTTTGAAAACACAGTAAATTTCTTATCTATCAAATTACTTTTCTTTGCCCTTAGGCAATTTAGTCATTAACTTTCTCATTTTCTTTTTTTTCTTTTTTCTTTTTTTTTTTTTTAGCGTTTATTTATTTTTGAGACAGAGAGAGACAGAGCATGAACGGGGGAGGGTCAGAGAGAGGGAGACACAGAATCTGAAACGGGCTCCAGGCTCTGAGCTGTCAGCACAGAGCCCGACGCGGGGCTCGAACTCACGGACGGCGAGATCATGACCTGAGCCGAAGTCGGCCGCTTAACCGACTGAGCCACCCAGGCGCCCCAACTTTCTCATTTTCAATCATGAGTTGTTCATAGCTTTACTTACTCATCAGGTTAAGGGGAAAGGCAGCATTTACACATTTCTCTTAGGATTTCGTTATCTCCTACATTTTAACACTGGAGAAAATATCTTCTATAGATCACAAATGTGGAGGAGCAGCTATAAATCTAAAATTTTAAAAGACAAAAAGAAAACTATTTAATTGGAGAAAAGGAAGAAAAGGAGACATAAGTTTTACAAGGCATAGGAAGAAAATAATCAAAAGAAACTGAGAGTAAAAACAGCTATAGTAGGCACAAGATAAACAAAAGACAGAGACCTGTCAGATATGAGTGGCAGTATTACTATCTTCTTTATGCTTAATTACTTAAAGTTGATATTCCATTTAATTGTACATATAATGCCATAAAGAAGAACTTTTTATTCCAGTTTCATAGGTGAAGACAAATTCACAGATCATATGGAAGGGCAATAGGAATTAAATCCAAAGTCTACTTTAGACCAAAGTTCACAGACTGTATTACTATACTATCTATTTTGCTACAGTGTATTTTCAAAACAACTCATGTATTTTCAAATTATGACTTGGCAGTTTGTAGTCTCCATATGTGACCTCCTCATCTCCTCTTTATCTGACAGATATACTTCATGCATAAGCAAAACAATGAATGAATTTATATTATTTTCTCTGGTTTTGAGATAAATGGGTGTGTTTTTAAGAGAGATAGGTTTTTGTCATAGTGTCTGGATGGAAGTTTAAATTTTTTTTTTTTTAATTTAACTTCGTGTGTGAAATAAGCATTTTACAAATAAGAACTACCTTTATCAGTTACTTTACATATAATATTTAATTTTCATAACAGCTTCTGAAGGTTTTACTATTATTACTGTTGTTTATTAAGTGAAAAAAAAAATGAGCCTGGAGAGATAAAGTAATTTGATCAGATTCATCCAATTATGATTCAAACTCAGAACTATTTGGCTTTAAAGCTCATATTCTTGGATGCCTGGGTGATTCAGTCAGTTGAGCGTCGAACTTCGGCTCAGGTCATGATTTCCCAGTTCATGAGTTTGAGCCCCACTCAACTAGGGGGCTGGGTGCTGACATCTCAGAGCCTGGAGCCTGCTTCCGATTCTGTGTCTCCCTCTCTATTTTGCCCTCCCTGGCTCACACACACACTCTCTCTCTCACAAAAAAAAAAAATAAACACTTGAAAAAAAATTTTAAATAAATAAAGCTCATATTCATAGTTTATACTATTTCAGAAAACTTACAAGTGTAGGGACAAACAAAAAGTCACTAGATCTGAGAATTCTTGTATTTCTTACTCATATTATCATTTCATATGAGAGTAACAGAAAAAAATAAACTAAGGTTGCCAGATTAACAAATAAAAATTACAAAATGACAAATTATATTGGATGAGGTGTATTTGTACTAACAATTGATTTGTTGTTTATTTGAAATTCAAAATTAACTGTCATCCTGTATTTTATCTACCAACTGTAAGAAGAATACCAATAAATAAACATGCTCAGAAATTGAGGACTAACCATTGTTAGATGTTATCAAAGTAGGAGAACTGGGCATTAATTGTGTACACACTTTTACATTGGTGAAATTACTGAATCTTTCCAACTAAGGAAATTCAAGAAAAAAAAAAAAAAGATTAAAAAATGAAGAAAGAGTGCCTGGGTGGCTCACTCGGTTAAGCGTCCAACTTCAGCTAGGTCATGATCTTGTGGTTCCTGGGTCCAAGCCCTGCCATCAGGCTCTTAGCTGATGGCTCAGTGTCTGCAGCCTGCTTCAGATGCTGTGTCTCCCTCTCTCTGCCCCTCCTCCATTCATGCTCTGTCTCTCTCAAAATAAATAAACATTAAAAATTATTTAAAAAAAAAAGAAGGAATAATTAGGGGAAAAAATAATGAAAGAGGAAGAGAAAAAAAAGGAAGGAAGGAAAAAAAGATGGTTTGAAGAAAAGAAGGATAGAAAGAAGAAAGGAAGGAAGAAATAAAAGAGAATAAAGAGACAAAAAGAGCAGTAAATAAGAGTATCATTGAAAATAAATATTAAAAATGTACCCAGGGGCTCCTGGGTGGCTCATTTGGTTGAGCTTCTGATTCTTGGTTTCAGTTCAAGTCATGATCTCACGGTTTGTGAGTTCAAGCCATGCATCGGGCTCTGTGCTGACGGTGCGGAGCCTGCTTGGGATTCTCTGTTTCCTCTCTCTCTCTGCCCTTCCCTTTTTCGTTTGCTCTCTCTCAAACTAAATAAACTTTTAAAAAAATTTTAAAAATATATCCAGTGTTGACACATAGAAATAATAGTTTCTTAGTCCACTTATCTCTGAAAATGTTTAATAAATTATAAACCTAAAATATTTGACCCACCCGTAAACTGGAAATTAGCCAACACTGACATTTTTCCATATTTCTTCCATATCCCTCACGATTGTTGCTTATTATTTCAACTGCTCCCTTTCCTTGTTATAGTATGTTATTGCTATGTTACTATCTGAATCACACCAAGTCTCCTCCTTGGCAAGGATTTGGATTAGCTTTATGTATATTTTTGTGTATGTGGATCTCAATGTGAGGTCTTAGATGATTACATGGAGATTTTCTAGCTAAAACATAAGATAAGTGGAACAATTTTCAGTATAATCACACTAAAATCATCTCCTTTATATCTTATGAGTCTGCTAGTAATTTTTTTGAAATGTTAAAATCACAACTAAGTAAAATGCATTACATGCTTTATACCCTGCTAATCTAGACTATAGAAAAAAAATTTAAGTTAATAATTTTGACAATTAAACAAATATCTTTAAAAGTAATAATTAATTTATTAGAATTTATCAGTACCTTTCCCAATTTTTCAGTTTGAAAAAGAGCCTTATAAAGAAAATTTAACCTTTCTTATTATAATCGAAAGTATAGATTATCTCCTTTTTTCCTTTCTGGAAAAAAATTGGCTTAGATTTGTACCATTTTGGAATTGTTGGGCTTTATATTGCCTTATGCTTAGGTATGTAATTATCACAGAGATGCTTCTAGAAAAATTTAGGATTCAGGGCATTGAATTTAAGAGTCCTGTTATGCCGTGATACGAAGAACAACCAATAATTTCTATCAGCTGTGTGATCCTGTATCACTTGTTTACCACTCCTAGGGCTTTGTTATTACATCTAAGAATTAGGATTTTTGAAGTAATTGGTTGCCTATTTTCTTCTCATCTCAATTCATTTTGAAAGATGAAATTATTATACTTTTGACATTTTTTGGCTTAATATAGTCGATGCAGTTGGAGTCTCACATAGATTCATTCTAATTGTGAATTTACCCGCTGTATCTTCCAGTAAGGCAAACTACGTTTAACAGAGAGCAAGGAGACCTTGGAGAAACTTTAAATTCCCTGGCTCTCAGTTTTCTTATCTTTAGGTAGCTTTGGTTGTGATGGAGTTAGACATCCAAGTTCTCTTCTTGAGCCATAAATAAAATAGACCAAATATGTAGTTGCCAAGTCACCACTTTATTTGTGATGTATAGACGCAGTCATTAAATAGGAGCGCAATGCGAAAGAAATGATCCACAAGGAGGTGAAGCAACCCACCTTAAATCTGAGGAAACTGCACTTTCAACGATGAAATCTAATAAGCTTGAGGTTCATAAAGTGACTGGAGGAAAGCCATGCATTCGAGCAGACTAGCAATTGAGACGTGGCCAGTTGTGGATGTGGAGCGTTTGCACACTGGACAAAGAAAATCATTACGCAGTAGCATAAAACTTCCCCACCTCATAAAACGCTACTATTTTGCTCCTGCAAACAGCAATTTCACAACCTCCCCCCTCTTTTTTCTGTGTATTTTATGGCACGGGACTCCTTTATGGTGCCAGATACATTTAAATCTAATTTCTTTAAAAAATTCTTCTAGCCTTTATTTTTTAGTATTTTGAGACTACTACAGCTCACAGTGGAATAATCAGTGTTGCTGAAGCAAATTATACAATGTAAAATATTTTAGAACAAAAGAAAATGCATTTCTGTTCAGTATAAGGCGTTGTCATGATGTTTTGAATATAATAATGAGATTGACATTTTACTATTTATTTCTTCCATAATTGTTATTTTTGTATTGTTTTCTTTCAGGTGTATTTTTTGATTTGCTACTGAGAGGGTTTGTACAAGGTCCTCTCTTTAATACAGAAAATACCACACACACGCCCTCCCGCCTTGCTTAAGATCCAGTTTCTACTAGCATTGACAGTGTGATCATTCTTTTTTTTCCTCTTTTATCTTTCCATCCATTTTTTTCTTGTTTCCAGAGATCACATGCCAATATCACATGCATAGCTTGTTTCTGAGACTAAGTTTTTTTGGAGGAAACTAGCTAATACAGCTCCCAGAATGCATACTCGAATGATGGCATTCCAGAGATCAATCAGAATCAAAACATTGATGATATAACCATTGCTAATCAAAAACTGGGTGGGTGAAACTCCTAATGTGCAGTAGCACCACAATTATCAAGATTTTCATTGGTGAAAGGTTGGCTTACATAGTAGTGGTGGTACTAATATGGGAATGGGAATATGATAAGAGTGGACTTGATTGGAAGTTGTTAATGGCCCTGGAAAGTATGTATGTATGCGTATGTGTATGAAAAATACCCTCGCTAGGGGCAACCAGTGTTAACCCCTTACTGTACAATTCTGGCTGTGGGTATATGTTCTGTTTTACTAAATTAGAATGATAACCATTTTACAACTTCATTTTCTATTAAATGGAAAATGATACCATCTCAAAACTTCAAATATACTAAAAGAACACTATCTCATAGTTTTTGGTTGGTCAGGATTCCAGGGACAAATTAGTTGAATGATTCTGGCTTAGGGTCTTTCATTAGGTTGCAATTAATCTAGTCACCTTCAAGAGAAGGCTAGAAGCAAGATGCCTCAAATTATTAGAAGTATTTAAATAATATGCAGACTAGATGTAGTGAATTATTTTAGTGCCATTTGAGATTTATTGGTTTAAAGGTTATACATAGTGTAATAATTAATGGAATATATCAGAAAATGAAGCCTAGGACTTGGAAGCATACATGAAAAGTTCCAATAGTTTTCTTTGGTTTAGTCAACATTTTAAAAATCATGCTTCTTTTTAATTAAGGAAATTATGGAATGTGTCTTTGAAAAAAAATTGTGGCTACCTACTCTATACAGGTTCTAATCTACATTTTGAAAGAGGTTTCAAAGAAATAGATGGTATACTTTTAACTCTCATAGTAACTTGTAATTAGGTAGCAGATTGCATATAAGAAATAAGCATGCTATTTTTTTCTTAAATAATTGAAAATACATAGAAATATATATCAATCCCATCAAACTTGTATTTGATCAATTAACTTATGGATCAAAAATAGTCTATACTTTTGGATTATAATTTTGAACATTTTGTACAAGTATATCAAGTAAATGATAGGCTAGCAATGAAATAAAGAGAAGATTTGAACCAAATATCTAATTATCAGCACATTCATTACCACTGTTACATAACAAATCACCACCTCATTTAACAGCATAAAAAAATGGTCATGTTTACCTCACAGTTTTTGTGGGTCAGGATTCCAGGGACAAATTAGCTGAATGATTCTGGCTCAGGGTCTTTCATTAGGTTCCAGTTGATCTTTCATCTGGGGCTGGTTTATCTGAACCTTCATTAAGATTGAATAATCTACTTCCAAACTAAGGCACATGGCAACTGGCAGGCCAGAGTTCCTCATCGCTTAGATGTCTGCATAGGCTAGATAAAGAAACCTTAACGTGGCACTTGGCTTCTCCCAGTATCCTCCCAGGACACTCACGTTAGTTCTTAATATGTTTTTGGATTAAGATAAAAATCTTAGAAATGGTGGTGGCAATATCTAAGTGATTTGTGTAGCTCATCTTTAGTGTATTAGGGGCAGATCCACACATAACCATTGAATCTTTAACTCTGAGTCAAGATCTTCTCTTATCATGTTGGTAAAAAAGAAAAAAAAATCTCTACAGATACTCAAGATCATGATACATTTGGTCAACAGATTGATGATTTCTTTCAGAAACTTTCTCCTATGTGAATATTTTTATCATTAGTAACTATCTGCATATTTTCTTTGACATTTATTTATTTCAGTTTTTCATTTCTACCTTATAAACAGACTTTATACCTTTTACAAAAATGTACTCAAATTTTTTTCCATACATTTATCAAAATCCATAGAATATACAAGTTCAAAGAAAGGAGTTCAAGTACTTTTAAAAATAATACTACCTCAAAATATTTATTCTGAAGAGTTTACACTGTCAACATAGGAATAATGTTCCCTCAGACAAACAAGAACTCCTCATGAGTAAGTAAATGATTAGAAAATGTTCAAAGGTGGTTTTCTATTATCCAATACATTTCTAACACTATAGTTGCACTTTGCCTAAAAATATGTTTTTTAAAATCTCTGTTTTTGTCCCATTTTTATTTTCATTCAGTCATCAATTTTCAATGAGGGAAATTCATTTTCATTATATCAAAGAGTCCTTTCACAAGAAAAAAAAATCTCAGTTTTTTTGATGATGGTTTACTATGTTCTACTTATATATAATATGTCATCAATAATAATATCACCAAGATAATAGAACTCTTACTTGTAAGACCATCTGGCTTGTCTGGACATGTGCCTCTCTTGGAGATGACCAAAGGGTAAGAAGGAAAACAGAAACAATGTTGTTTTGACCTAGGCACAGGACCAACAAGCTGTAATTTCCATCTTATCCTATAGGCCAAATAAATCACATAACTCAGCTCAAAGTCAAAATGAGAAGAAAATGGAAAGCATAGCAAAATGTTGAAGAAATGGGGCCATTAATGCCATCTACCACTCAACATTAGAGACAAATTAAAGAAACTCACAAAATAAAATTAAGTTTGATCTAAATTTTCCTAAAATTAGATACCTTAGTTCTGTTAAGTGAAAAATAATTATATTTAATAAAGTTGGATATGGATATTAAAAAGATACAATTTTAAATCATAAGAAAACAAATCCATAATAAAAAGCCAATTAGTTAATCTTCACTGGTTAGAGGATGCTAAATTACAGTTTATAGAGAAGTCCTTACAGACATCCCACGGTTATGCATTTTCAGAATTTTAAGATAAAAATTTGTTAATGAATAGCCAAGAAAGGTAGAAATCTCTCATTTATGTCTACAGGATATAAAGAATGAATAATATTTTCTAATGAGGTTATGTTATAAGACCATGAAATGTAATGCTCTGGAATTCTTCATAAAGAAATATTTCTGTTAAAGGTCAGAGGATATATTAAAATTTCCATGAGCAAAATATAATAAAGATATATGATATTTGAATGAATATTAATGAATAAGCAATTCTTCACTAATATAGGTTTGCATATTAAACAAAGTATATTTTCAAGTGGTTACATATATAGATATATACAAGTAGGAAAAATATTTTATCAGTCACCAAATATTTTATTAAAAATATTTTCAGTGTAATCATGAATTGGTTATTGTAGCCAATACATGCAGACAAAAATAGTCTTTTATGTATATAAAATAACTGAATGGCCAATTTCTTTAACAGCCATTACTCATAATTGATAATTTTTAATTTAATACAAAATTAATTTTGTCAAGTAATAATTAATATTTTACTTCTGCTATAATCATGTAATCATTTATTTATATTTATCTTATACTGCTTTTTACTTTGATCTTTTTAATATAGGAAGTGATAACAATTTTTAAAATGCAAGAATATTCAGTAAAAAATGAGTGTCTACTTGAAACTTGATGTCCTTATCTCCATAGCAACTATTTCGGTGTTATTTTATAGATTTATGCATATGTATTTTACAGATACATATTTTTATATATAAATATTCATATACCTAAAATTATAAAATACTTAAAAGGCAGCTCTACACCTGAGTTTCCTTTCATGAAAAAATGTATCTGGGCGACCATTTCAAGTCAGTACACGGACATTAGCCTAGACCCCTACTAACGATGCATTATTAGTATGGCCATTTCCTTACCTATGACTTTTTAATATTCTATAAATCTTCAAAGATGAAATGCACATAAAAATAATATCATGGTACATTTAACTCAATAATGAAAACATGGGAAAAAACTGTACATTTAAATATCTGGATGTGAAGATGGTTTGTTTGGGGGAAAGTGCAAGAGACTGATTCTAAACTATTCATGTCTCAGAATTTAGCAAGATTTGTAACCAAGTCGTTAGGTAACTTCATGAAATCAGATTATGAAGCAGAATTCTGTTAGAGTCTGTAAATCTGTTAAATCAACCATATGTGACAGTTCTACAGTTTGTCCAATCAACCCTTTTGTATTTAGAACATTTTTCATCATTTCTCTTAATCATCAGGATTTTACAGCAAGAAATAACCTCCACCTGGATGGATGTTAAATTGTGGGGGGGGGGGGCAACTAATCGCTGAAGACCTAAGAAATCAAGCTATTTATCATCAATAATAACGGTTATACACTGTTCACAGGGAAGAACAAAGAGCCTGATGGTTTATTAACTTTTCAGCTACTCATTTTTTTATCATCTCTTTATTGTGTTTCAAGATATTCTTGTTGTTGGCCAGTAGATTTAGGTATGAGATGTTGATGGCTAAAACCCATCTAAGAGTATGACGTTGGTTCACGTAATTCTGTCAAAGTGAACAGATTTCATCGTTGTTGCTACCATGGTGTGATGGACAACCTGTAAGGGCAGTGCCAACTTCACAGTGACCCCTGCCTCCTCTTACTCCACAAACTGGTGCAGTGTATCTTCCTAATTGTGAGCTGTATTTGGTGACTTGCTTCTAATCAAGAGAATATGGCAAAAGTAACAAAATACCACTTTTGAAAAAGACTCTGGTTTTCCTTTTGCTTAACCCTCCCCCCCCCCCCCCCCAATCTCTCTCCCTCTCTCCTTTTCTCTTTCTCTCTCCCTTCACTGTGGGGGAAGCAAGCTGCCATGTTGCTACAGAAGTAATGTTAGAGAGATAAATGTGACAAAGAACTGATATCTCCATCAAACAGCAAGAAATGAACTGAAGCCTGTCAACAGCCACTTCAGGGAAATTGAAAATGAATCCTTCCTTAGGGGACCCGTGGAATGACGGCAGGCCAGCTGACCCCTAGTCTTGTGAGTGGCCCTGATCCACACTCAGCTAATCCTTGCCTGAACTCCTGACCCACAAAAACTGTGAGATAATTAATGTATCTCTTTTGGAGCTACTAACGTTTAAGGAAAGTTTGATACAGCAAGAGATAACTAGTATACGTGATAAGAGTTATGCTGACATTCTTTAGGAACACTATATGAAAACCTGTAAAGTGACTTCTTGATCATGAGAACAACATAAAATATAAGACAAAATTATGTGTAATAAACACACATAAAATATCCATGCTAATTCGGAAAAAAAAGACATCTATAAGAATAGTTTTTAGGTCATTGAAATACTATAGGATGAAGTGAAATAAATATTAAAATCAATAGAGCTAGTCATCTCACTGAAGTTAGTTTTAATCTTCCTAGTCCAGTGTCTATGAAAACCCAGAGAAATCCAAAGCCAACCACAAAATGCAGAAATAGATTATGAATATCTCAATTAGGATTCAACTTATAATTTGAATGAGTTCTTCAAAAGAGAGAGAGAACAAAACTTAAGAGAATATTTCTCATTTACTAACTAAATTAAAAACTGTCCTAAAAGAGTAGAATCCGTACATAACAGAATGCTCTGCTCTAAAAAAAATGCAGCTTTTCTTTGGAGACACCCCATAATCTTTCTCATTTATCACAAATTTCTGTACAATAGGTTCCTGGAAATCAATGAAAAATCAACACTGCCACTGTGTAATACATGGCATCCATAATACGTTCTTTATTTACATACAGAGAGGGACGGACCTGAATATTTTCTTCTATGTGGGGCTTTGGAAATGATCTTTTATTTGCCTTGAGTTTACCCATCATACAAGCAATAGTTCAGAAGAAAATTATATGATCTAATATGTTGAATGAAGCCACAAGTGTACATACTCCCATTAAGTTTTATGTTTTTATAATTCTTTTGCTGCTTTTTTTTAATGGGACTAAACAGCTCAACTTTCCTAAAAATATAAAGAATAGAGTCTCTATATATTTTGTTCATTGTTAAATTTTTTTTTCAGAATTGTTGTGTTGATTTTCAATTGAGTATATAACAGGTAATATAACTACATGTTTTTAATTGACTTTCACCCTGGCGCACAATAAAATACATTGTGATTCTGGAAGGGAACACCCTACATTTTACACTTCCATACAATCAGCAGTGCGTTTTAGCATAGCAAAGGCTCCATAAAAAATAGTATATACACTGTTTTCAGGTAGACACTATTACCCAAAAAGTTTGTTTTAGTAGCATCATTCTTTAAGAATCTAACAAACTTTTAGATGGATGTGAGAAAACTAATACTTCTCATCGGAAACAATCTAGTATCTAATTTTCAGTTATGAATTATGAGGAAACTGTCACTACATCTATTCTTTTTGTATCTTCCCTTTGTTAGAATACCCTCTTCCAGTACCTAATGTGTTGCTGTGCACACAATGAACAGTAAATGCTTATAAACCAGTCCTCTCTAAGATGCTTTATCAAAAAAAGAATTGCATTTTTGCCACTATATTGATACCATTAAATTAAGAGTGGAGAAAAAAATGAACGTGGTCTTAAGTGAAGGAAACATTTTATAATTATCTGATAAACATGAACAAAGTAGATTTTCAATTCCACTGTTTTCAGCTCTAAATTAGGTTTTAGTTCCTAATCTAATTTAGCATTCTATTTCTGTAGAAATTTTCTAGATAACATTTCAACTCTCCACTTCACTTAGTCTATCAGTTCCCAATCTTATCTGTGTAATGAAGACCAGACCTATTCACGTACGTCGGATTGGGCAGAATAATCTTTCCATTTTGCTACATGTCTACATGACAGCACCACTCAGTAGGGACCAGTAATTCTAATCGTGCAGTTCATCCTCTTGTAAAATGAAGTTAAGAACTCAAATTTAGGCAATGCTTCAATAAAGCTAATCTGGCTGCATTTGTAGAGATAGTTCCAAAATTAACGTAACCAAGAATATTGTAACTTTTCCCCAAATATTCTCTTATTCTTTCTTTCCTTTTTAGTGTAGAAAAATACCCCACTTGACTAATACCTGAGCTCACATTTAATCTTTAAACCTGCACTGCCTTGAATACTTCTATACTGATCCTTCTTAAAGATATTTCAGTTTTCCAAAATCTCTGCACGCTTATAAATGTGATTAAATTTTATTCAACTGTTTGAATTTCTTTTTTTTTTATGTTTATTTATTTTGAGAGAGAGAGAGATAGAGCATGACCAGGGGAGGGGCAGAGAGTGGGGAAGAGAGAGAATCCCAGGATTTGAACCCACAAACCCACAAGATGATGACCTGAGCCAAAATCAAGAGTTGAATGTTTCATTGACTGAGCCATCCAGGCATCCCTCAGCTGTTTGAATTCTAATTGTGACATGTTTAGGTTGTATATTGTACATTTGCCAATTTCCTTTGGGAGATTTCCTCTACTCTATTGTATACAGTATTAGTGAGAAAATAACTCTGGCTTTGGGGGTGGGTCAATTTTTCTTCTCTTCAGCATCCTTAATACAGGTGAGTTGCACTGACTTATACTTGCTTGACCAAGCAGACTTTTGCTTTCTCTCTGGGGACTTTATAGCCTGTGCTAGCAGCATAAGAACATGAGGGAGAAATGTAGATCATTCACTGTAGTGGTAGTGAAGAGACCAGACTGTATCATTACAAACTTGTCTGCTCTATTTCCTATTCCTTCCACATGAGAAACTCCCCTCCTAATTCTCAGACTGAAACTCTAAACCCTCCTCTAGCTTTAGTCCCTTGTGCATATAATATCCAGTTTGTCAGAGGAAATAACTATTGAATTTAACCAAGAAACTATTGATCTAGAATGCGGCTTTCTTCAACATACTTTAACACCATAAATGTCCTATTTTTTCTTCACTATGAAGGAAAGTTGAAATTGTGTATCACTTCCTGATTAAGATAAAGACCAAAGTTTTGTGAATTTTAGGGAACTGATTTTTAAATATATGATTAGGAGAAGATTTAACATCATAAATTAAGGGGAATACTTCTATGACATGAATAAAAAATTAAATAAAGTAAAATAAATATTAAAAATTCAAATACTTGGGACACCTGGGTGCTCAGTAGGTTAAGTGCCCAACTTTGGCTCAGGTCATCATCTCACGGTTTGTGAGTTTGAGCCCCACGTCAGGCTCTGTGCTGACAGCTCAGAGCCTGGAGTCTGCTTCGGATTCTGTGTCTCCCCCTCTCTCTGCCCCTCCCCTGCTTGCACTCTGTGTGTGTCTCTCTCTCAAAAATAAATAAACATTTAGAAAAATTCAAATACTTGAGGGGCACCTGGGTGAGTCAGTTGGTTGAGCCTCCGACTTCAGCTCAGGTCATGATATCACGGTTTGTGAGTTTGAGCCCCACGTTGGGTGAGCTCGGGCTCCACTTCAGATGAGCTCAAGACTAGTTCTGGGCTCCACCCTCTCTCCCTCACTCTCTTCCTCTCTGTCTGCACCTCTTGGGATTCTCTGTTTCTCTCTCTCTTTCTCTGTCTCTCACCAGCACTCTCTCTCAAATAAATAAATGCAAATTAAAAAAACTTCAAATACTTGAAATATATATTTTAAATAGGCTAGATATTCTAATTGTAGATTAAAATAAAGAAAAGTACGTGTGCAGTGGGATAATCAAAATAGGAAAATAGGAAGTACAATATTTAGGTAAATATTTGAAAACAGATTTAGCTTAATGAAGAATTTCCATCACTTCTCTTCATTTCACTTATAATTTTTGCTCCCTTACCTTAACAGAACTGTATATCCATTTACATATAGTTTAAAATTATTTAAATTAAGGTTTAGGTTTTATTTACAATAAATGAATAGGACTATTTACACTAAATTTGTATTCACCTATATTCCTGATATATGCTTTTTGAAATCTTAAGTTTGCAAAGTCTATTTTTGTTTTTATCTACTGTAGTTATTCATGATGTTTGCCTATTTCACTGTATAGAGAAAATACTTGAACATGCCCTGTTAACAATTTAAAATGTAAATACTATTAAAAACATTATGGATCAATATTTTGCTATTGATATTTTTTAATTTGCTTAAATCTCATATTATTTCCACATATATTGCTTTATGCTTTTGCTCTAAAAAAATAAGGAGAGTTAAAAATATTAATTACCTGGGAACATAATTATGTCAAATCATTTCGTAGAATTGATTGTGTCAAACACAAACAATGCTAGAGTGAGGTTTGTTTTTTTTTTACAAGCTTTTTAAAATAAATATCAGGGAGAGATTTATTAAGAAACAAGTTGTTTAGAGTAATTTGTAAATCATTTGTATCTCACATCACTCCATGTGACTAGTCAATGCTGCAAATTGTGGTTTTGCTTCAATTCATCATTTAATTTACAAAGTAATTATTTAGCTTCACAGTAAAATGTTTTAAATATCAAAACCCTTTCCTGCTTAAAACATTCATATAAAAACTAGAATTTCCCATGCAGTGGGAAATGCGTATTGCAAACTGGGTTGAGTCGAAGAACAGTGCCCAAACTGTCCCATTCTATCAAAGTTGGTGTACCCAGCAGTGAACTTCTCCCACAAAAACTGATTGTATGATGGAGGCTGGTTATGACTTCGAAAAAAGGAAAACAACTGTTCCTTCATAACAATACGAATAAACTAATGGTTTATTTTAAAAACATTTCTAGGCAATTTCAAGAACTGCAGTGTTCTAAATACACAGAAGACTCTAGAATGTCTGTCTCTAAAATGCTACAGAATCTGTAGCACTCCACACACACACAAAATGTTTTTTTCTGTTGTTCACTATACCAAATAAAGCAAATGTAAATAATGTATTTTCCTACTGAAATAACTCTCTAGGGAATTAAGTTTCTGAAACACCATTTATGTTAGTACTAAAAAAACCACATTTTTTTTTCATTATGTCCTCCTCAATACATAGGCATCTATTTAGGCTTCTATAGATTTAAGTACATTTGAAAATCTTATGATTGTGGATTACATGTGGTTAACTATTTCCATATGTAACATAATCATTCCTAAGAATTCATTACATATTTTGGTTGTAGCTTCTTCTTCTTTTTTTTTAGTTTATTTGTTTCTTTTCAGAGACAGAGAGAGAGAGCACATGAGCAGGGGAGTGGCAGAGAGAGAGGGAGAGAGAGGATCCCAAGCAGGCTCTGCACTGTAAGTTCAGAATCCGACATGGGGCTCAAACTCATGAACCATGAGATCATGACCTGAGCCGAAATGAAGAGTCAGATGATTAACCTACTGAGCCACCCAAGCACTCTGGATATGGCTTCTTATCAGATATACAGTTTATGAAGATTTTCTCCCATTCTGTAGGCTGCTGTTTCACTCCACTGATGTTATGCTTTGCTGTGCATAGTTTCGGGTTTTTTGTTTGTTTGTTTTAGCTTTTTAGTTTCTTGTCTACTTTTGCCTTTGTTGCCTGTGCTTCTGTATTCTAGCCAAAAAATCATTGCCAAGATCAATGTCAAGACACTTTTTTCCTTTGTTTCCTCCTAGGAGTTTAACAGTTTCAGGTCTTACGTTTATGTCTTTAATATGTTTTAGTTGATTTTTTACCTAAGGATGTGACACAAACATCCAATTTCACTCCCTTAGAGGTGGATATACAGTTTTCCCAAAACATTTATTGAAGAGACTGTCCTTTCCTCATTGTGTATTCTTGGTGTCCCTGTCAAAAATTAGTAGACGGTAGGTGTGTGGGTTTATTTCTGGGGATCTTGATTCTGTTCCACTGATCTCTGTGTCTATCTTTATGTCAACACCATAATGTTTTGATTACTGTAGCTTCGTAATATAGTTTGGAATAAGGAAGCAATAGCTCTAGCTTTGTTCCTGATCAAGATTGCTTTAGTTATTTAGAAGTTTTTGTGATTCCATACAAACTTTAGTATTGTTTTTTCTATCTCTGTGAAAAATGCCTGTGGAATTTCATAGGGATTGCTTGAATATGTAGATCGTTTGGGTAGTTCAAAGATTTCTTCACCTCATACCATATATAAAAATTAGTGTGGCTCTCTCCCTGGTATCTCACCGCTGCGTCGGTGCAGGGTTCCGGAAGATGGCGGCGTAGGAGGACGCGGGGCTCACAGCGCGTCCTGCCAATCACTTAGATTCCACCTACACCTGCCTAAAGAACCCAGAAAACCGCCAGAGGATTAGCAGAAGGGAGTCTCCGGAGTCAAGCGCAGACTAGAGGCCCACGGAAGAGGGTAGGAAGGGCGGCGAGGCGGTGCGCGCTCCACGGACTGGCGGGAGGGAGCCGGGGCGGAGGGGCGGCTCGCCGGCCAAGCAGAGCCCCCGAGTCTGGCTGGCAAAAGCGGAGGGGCCGGACAGACTGTGTTCCGACAGCAAGCGCGACTTAGCCTCTGGGAGGTCATAAGTTAACAGCTCTGCTCGGAAAGCAGGAAGGCTGGAGGACAAAGGGAGGGAGAGCTGCTGAGCCCCCGGACGGCAGAGCTCAGCTTGGCGAGGAACAAAGGCGCCAGCGCCATCTCCCCCGCCCATCCCCCAGCCAAAATCCCAAAGGGAACCAGCTCCTGCCGGGGAACTTGCTCGCTCTGTGCAAACACCCAACTCTGTGCTTCTGCGGAGCCAAACCTCCGGCAGCGGATCTGACTCCTTCCCGCTGCCACAGGGCCCCTCCTGAAGTGGATCACCGAAGGAGAAGCGAGCTAAGCCTGCCCCTCCACCCCCCGTGCACCTTGCCTACCCACCCCAGCTAATACGCCAGATCCCCAGCAACACATGCCTGGCAGTGTGCAAGTAGCCCAGACGGGACACGCCACCCCACAGTGAATCCCGCCCCTAGGAGAGGGGAAGAGAAGGCACACACCAGTCTGACTGTGGCCCCAGCGGTAGGCTGGGGGCAGACATCGGGTCGGACTGCGGCCCCGCCCACTAACTCCAGTTATACACCACAGCACAGGGGAAGTGCACTGCAGGTCCTCACCACGCAAGGGACTCTCCAAAATGACCAAACGGAAGAATTCCCCTCAGAAGAATCTCCAGGAAATAACAACAGCTAATGAACTGATCAAAAAGGATTTAAATAATATAACAGAAAGTGAATTTAGAATAATAGTCATAAAATTAATCGCTGGGCTTGAAAACAGTATACAGGACAGCAGAGAATCTCTTGCCACAAAGATCGAGGGACTAAGGAACAGTCACGAGGAGTTGAAAAACGCTTTAAACGAAATGCAAAACAAAATGGAATCCACGATGGCTCGGCTTGAAGAGGCAGAGGAGAGAATAGGTGAACTAGAAGATAAAGTTATGGAGAAAGAGGAAGCTGAAAGAAAGAGAGATAAAAAAATCCAGGAGTATGAGGGGAAAATTAGAGAACTAAGTGATACACTAAAAAAAAATAATATACGCATAATTGGTATCCCAGAGGAGGAAGAGAGAGGGAAAGGTGCTGAAGGGGTACTTGAACAAATTATAGCTGAGAACTTCCCTGAACTGGGGAAGGAAAAAGGCATTGAAATCCAAGAGGCACAGAGAACTCCCTTCAGACGTAACTTGAATCGATCTTCTGCACGACATATCATAGTGAAACTGGCAAAATACAAGGATAAAGAGAGAATTCTGAAAGCAGCAAGGGATAAACGTGCCCTCACTTATAAAGGGAGACCTATAAGACTCGTGACTGATCTCTCCTTTGAAACTTGGCAGGCCAGAAAGGCTTGGCACGATATCTACAGTGTGCTAAACAGAAAAAATATGCAGCCGAGAATCCTTTATCCAGCAAGTCTGTCATTTAGAATAGAAGGAGAGATAAAGGTCTTCCCAAACAAACAAAAACTGAAGGAATTTGTCACCACGAAACCAGCCCTACAAGAGATCCTAAGGGGGATCCTGTGAGACAAAGTACCAGAGACATCACTACAAGCATAAAACATACAGACATCACAATGACTCTAAACCCATATCTTTCTATAATAACACTGAATGTAAATGGATTAAATGCGCCAACTAAAAGACATAGGGTATCAGAATGGATAAAAAAACAAGACCCATCTATTTGCTGTCTACAAGAGACTCATTTTAGATCTGAGGACACCTTTAGATTGAGAGTGAGGGGATGGAGAACTATTTATCATGCTCCTGGAAGCCAAAAGAAAGCTGGAGTAGCCATACTTATATCAGACAAACTAGACTTTAAATTAAAGGCTGTAACAAGAGATGAAGAAGGGCATTATATAATAATCACAGGGTCTATCCACCAGGAAGAGCTAACTATTATAAATGTCTATGCGCCAAATACCCGAGCCCCCAGATATATAAAACAATTACTCATAAACATAAGCAACCTTATTGATAAGAATGTGGTCATTGCAGGGGACTTTAACACCCCACTTACAGAAATGGATAGATCATCTAGACACACAGTCAATAAAGAAACAAGGGCCCTGAATGATACATTGGATCAGATGGACTTGACAGATATATTTAGAACTCTGCACCCCAAAGCAACAGAATATACTTTCTTCTCGAGTGCACATGGAACATTCTCCAAGATAGATCATATACTGGGTCACAAAACAGCCCTTCATAAGTTTACAAGAATTGAAATTATACCATGCATACTTTCAGACCACAATGCTATGAAGCTTGAAATCAACCACAGGAAAAAGTCTGGAAAACCTCCAAAAGCATGGAGGTTAAAGAACACCCTACTAACGAATGAGTGGGTCAACCAGGCAATTAGAGAAGAAATTAAAATATACATGGAAACAAACGAAAATGAAAATACAACAATCCAAACGCTTTGGGATGCAGCGAAGGCAGTCCTGAGAGGAAAATACATTGCAATCCAGGCCTATCTCAAGAAACAAGAAAAATCCTAAATACAAAACCTAACAGCACACCTAAAGGAAATAGAAGCAGAACAGCAAAGGCAGCCTAAACCCAGCAGAAGAAGAGAAATAATAAAGATCAGAGCAGAAATAAACAATATAGAATCTAAAAAAACTGTAGAGCAGATCAACGAAACCAAGAGTTGGTTTTTTGAAAAAATAAACAAAATTGACAAACCTCTAGCCAGGCTTCTCAAAAAGAAAAGGGAGATGACCCAAATAGATAAAATCATGAATGAAAATGGAATGATTACAACCAATCCCTCAGAGATACAAACAATTATCAGGGAATACTATGAAAAATTATATGCCAGCAAATTGGACAACCTGGAAGAAATGGACAAATTTCTAAACACCCACACTCTTCCAAAACTCAATCAGGAGGAAATAGAAAGCTTGAACAGACCCATAACCAGCGAAGAAATTGAATCGGTTATCAAAAATCTCCCAACAAATAAGAGTCCAGGACCAGATGGCTTCCCAGGGGAGTTCTACCAGACATTTAAAGCAGAGATAATACCTATCCTTCTCAAGCTATTCCAAGAAATAGAAAGGGAAGGAAAACTTCCAGACTCATTCTATGAAGCCAGTATTACTTTGATTCCTAAACCAGACAGAGACCCAGTAAAAAAAGAGAACTACAGGCCAATATCCCTGATGAATATGGATGCAAAAATTCTTAATAAGATACTAGCAAATCGAATTCAACAGCATATAAAAAGAATTATTCACCATGATCAAGTGGGATTCATTCCTGGGATGCAGGGCTGGTTCAACATTCGCAAATCGATCAACGTGATACATCACATTAACAAAAAAAAAGAGAAGAACCATATGATCCTGTCAATCGATGCAGAAAAGGCCTTTGACAAAATCCAGCACCCTTTCTTAATAAAAACCCTTGAGAAAGTCGGGATAGAAGGAACATACTTAAAGATCATAAAGGCCATTTATGAAAAGCCCACAGCTAACATCATCCTCAACGGGGAAAAACTGAGAGCTTTTTCCCTGAGATCAGGAACACGACAGGGATGCCCACTGTCACCGCTGTTGTTTAATATAGTGCTGGAAGTTCTAGCATCAGCAATCAGACAACAAAAGGAAATCAAAGGCATCAAAATTGGCAAAGACGAAGTCAAGCTTTCGCTTTTTGCAGATGACATGATATTATACATGGAAAATCCGATAGACTCCACCAAAAGTCTGCTAGAACTGATACATGAATTCAGCAAAGTTGCAGGATACAAAATCAATGTGCAGAAATCAGTTGCATTCTTATACACTAACAATGAAGCAACAGAAAGACAAATGAAGAAACTGATCCCATTCACAATTGCACCAAGAAGCATAAAATACCTAGGAATAAATCTAACCAAAGATGTAAAAGATCTGTATGCTGAAAACTATAGAAAGCTTATGCAGGTAATTGAAGAAGATATAAAGAAATGGAAAGACATTCCCTGCTCATGGATTGGAAGAATAAATATTGTCAAAATGTCAATACTACCCAAAGCTATCTACACATTCAATGCAATCCCAATCAAAATTGCACCAGCATTCTTCTCGAAACTAGAACAAGCAATCCTAAAATTCATATGGAACCACAAAAGGCCCCGAATAGCCAAAGTAATTTTGAAGAAGAAGACCAAAGCAGGAGGCATCACAATCCCAGACTTTAGCCTCTACTACAAAGCTGTCATCATCAAGACAGCATGGTATTGGCATAAAAACAGACACATAGACCAATGGAATAGAATAGAAACCCCAGAACTAGACCCACAAACGTATGGCCAACTCATCTTTGACAAAGCAGGAAAGAACATCCAATGGAAAAAAGACAGTCTCTTTAACAAATGGTGCTGGGAGAACTGGACAGCAACATGCAGAAGGTTGAAACTAGACCACTTTCTCACACCATTCACAAAAATAAACTCAAAATGGATAAAGGACCTGAATGTGAGACAGGAAACCATCAAAACCTTAGAGGAGAAAGCAGGAAAAGACCCCTCTGACCTCAGCCGTAGCAATCTCTTACTCGGCACATCCCCAAAGGCAAGGGAATTAAAAGCAAAAGTGAATTACTGGGACCTTATGAAGATAAAAAGCTTCTGCACAGCAAAGGAAACAACCAACAAAACTAAAAGGCAACCAACGGAATGGGAAAAGATATTTGCAAATGACACATCGGACAAAGGGCTAGTATCCAAAATCTATAAAGAGCTCATCAAACTCCACACCCGAAAAACAAATAACCCAGTGAAGAAATGGGCAGAAAACATGAATAGACACTTCTCTAAAGAAGACATCCGGATGGCCAACAGGCACATGAAAAGATGTTCAACGTCGCTCCTTATCAGGGAAATACAAATCAAAACCACACTCAGATACCACCTCACGCCAGTCAGAGTGGCCAAAATGAAGAAATCAGGAGACTATAGATGCTGGAGAGGATGTGGAGAAACAGGAACCCTCTTGCACTGTTGGTGGGAATGCAAATTGGTGCAGCCGCTCTGGAAAGCAGTGTGGAGGTTCCTCAGAAAATTAAAAATAGACCTATCCTATGACCCAGCAATAGCACTGTTAGGAATTTATCCAAGGGATACAGGAGTACTGATGCATAGGGGCACCTGTACCCCAATGTTTATAGCGGCACTCTCAACAATAGCCAAATTATGGAAAGAGCCTAAATGTCCATCAACTGATGAATGGATAAAGAAATTGTGGTTTCTATACACAATGGAATACTACGTGGCAATGAGAAAAAATGAAATATGGCCTTTTGTAGCAACATGGATGGAACTGGAGAGTGTGATGCTAAGTGAAATAAGCCATACAGAGAAAGACAGATACCATATGGTTTCACTCTTATGTGGATCCTGAGAAACATAACAGAAACCCATGGGGGAGGGAAGAAAAAAAAAAAAAAAGAGGTTAGAGTGGTAGAGAGCCAAAGCATA
>NC_064813.1:50239357-50290337 GCF_023721935.1 Panthera uncia
GGGTGATGGGTATTGAGGAGGGCACCTTTTGGGATGAGCACTGGGTGTTGTATGGAAACCAATTTGACAGTAAATTTCATATATTAAAAAATAAAAAATAAAAAAAAAAGAGCAGAAGGTGCTGGAAAGAAAAAAAAAATTAGTGTGGAATTTATCATATGAGTAAGTTTAAAACTAAAACTATAAAGCTGTGAGAAGGAACTTAGGAAAAATATTTGCAATCTCAGGGAAGACAAAGATTTTATATGGAGCACCAATAGTAATAATAATAAAGATATAACAATATGGCCATCATTTAAGAAACAAACACCTGCTCTTTAAAAGCAAAAAAAAATACTGGGAAAATATTACATACATGTTATGTAATATATATTATAAGGCATATCTGGCTTTATTGCACTTGACTTTATTGCACTTTGCAGATGTTGTTTTTTTTACAAACTGAAGGCTTGTTACAGCCCTGAATTGAACAAGTCTGTCGGTGCCATTTTCCCAGCAGCATTTGCTCACTTCTTGCCTCTGTGTCACATTTTGTTAATTCCCTTAATATTTTAAAGATTTTTTCATTATGATTATATCTGTTATGGTGATATGTGATTAGTGATCTTCGATGTCACCATGCAGTTGTTTTGGGGAATCACAAACTGCACTCATGTAAGACAGCAAAATTAATCAATAAATGCTATTTGTGTTCTGACTGCTCCACTGACTAGCCATTTCCTTTCTCTCAGGCCTACCTATTCCCTGAGACATAATGCTGAAATTAGTCCAATTAGTTACAATGGCTTCTAAGTGTTCAAGTGAAAGGAAGAGTCACACATCTCTCACTTTAAATCAAAAGCTAGAAATGATTAAGCCTAGTGAGGAAGGCATGTCAAAAACCAAAATAGGCTGAAAGCTATGCCTCTTGTACCTAGTAGCCAAATGGTGAATACACGGGAAAAGTTCTTGAAAAAAAGTAAAAGTGCTATTCTAATTAACACCCAAATGATAAGAAACGGCTTTTTGCTGATTGGAGAAAATTTCAGTAGTCTGCATAGAAGATCAAGCCAGCCACAATATTCCTTTAAGCCAAAGCCTAATCCAGAGCAAGGCCCTAACTCTCTTCAGTTCTGTCAAGATGATGAGAGGTAAGGAGCTACAGAAGAATGGTTTACAGAGGTTGGTTCATGAGATTGAAGGAAGTAAGCCATCTCCATCACATAAAAATACAAGGGGAAATGGCATGTGCTGATGTAGAAGCTACAGTAAGTTATCCAGAAGATGTAGGTAAGATAATTAAGGAAGATGCCTATACTAAACCACAGATTTTCAATGTAGACAAACAGCCTTATATTGGACTAAGATGTCATCTAGGACTTCAATAGCTAGAGAGAAGTCAATGCCTGGTTTTAAAACTTCCAAAAACAGGCTGGTTTACTTGTTAGGTGCTAAGGCAGCTGGTGATTTAAGGTGAAGCCAATGTTTATTTACCATTACAAAAACCCTAGGACCCTTAAGAATTATGTTAAATCTACTCTGCCTTTGCTCTACAAAAAGGACAACCAAGCCTGGATGACAGCACATCCATTTACAACATGGCTTACTATTTTAAATCTACTGTTGAGATCTACTGGTGAGAAAAAAAGATTCATTTCAAAATATGACTGATCATTGACAATGTAGCTGATCACCCAAGATCTCTGATGGAGACGTACAATGAGGTTAATGTTATCTCATGTCTGCTAACACATCTATTCTGCAGCCCATAGATTAAGGAATCATTTTGACTTTCAAGCCTTATTATTTAAGAAATACATTTTGTGATGACTTAGTTGCCACATATAGTGATTTTTCTGATGGACGTGGGCAAAGTAAATTGAAAACCTACTGGAAAAGATTCCCATTCTAGATGCCATTAATAGCATTTGTGATTCATGAGAAGAAATCAAATGATCAATATCAACAGGAATTTGGAAGAAGTCGATTCCAACCCTCATGGATGACTCAGAGGGGTCAAGACTTCAGTGGAGGAAATACCTGTAGATGTGGTGGAGATAAAAGAGAACTAGAATTAGAGATGGAGAGATGCAAAATCTGATCATTTTATCTGGGGGCAGTATTTTTGCTGAGGAATTAATCCCCCTTCTGCATGACCTTGCCTTGATGTGTATTTGTAGGATCTGATTAAACTGGAAAGAGAAAGATTTCTTATCAATAAAACCCATACACTGGGGTGAAGCAGGTGGGTCAGGCTGTACTGTAAAGAACTATGTGACAACTGAAAGGACATTACTTAGTAATGATGACCTGTAGTTTAGGAATTGCTTGAAGGGATTTAACTCTGTTAATCTTTACTTCAACATACGGTATAAGAAGGTGCAGGAAGGAAACAAAAGCAGAGGAAATAGATTTCTTTTTCTTTTCTTTTTTTTTAACATTTTTAAAAATTTATTTTTGAGAGACAAAGAAAAACAGAGCATGAGAGAGAACAGGAGGGCAGATAGAGAGGGAGACACAGAATCTGAAGCAGGCTCCAGGCTCTGAGCTGTCAACACAGAATCCGACCAGGGGCTCGAATCCACAAACCATGAGATCATGACCTGAGCCAGTCTGATGCTTAACCAACTGAGCCACCCAGGCACCACATGGACTTTTTCTTAAAACAAGCAGAGATGGATATTTTATTTTTTGTTGTTGTTGAAAAATAGAGTAAAAAAGAGTATATTTGGAATGTTGTTTATACAGGAGTTTTTAATACAAAATTTCATTAACTTAATTTTAATTACAACTATTATTTTATGTGCTGTCTCTTTTTTATGTATGTGGTTTTATAATGGAGTAACTTCTTATTTCATGTTTGTTTCCTTTCAAAAGATTGTGTCTAAGTCATCAGTTTACCAAAAACTAAACAAAACAACAACAAAAACTAGTAAAACTAAATAAGAAAACCAGAAATATTTGCAGAACAATTTATCTTCTTTCATTTGGTATAGCTTTTCAATTCTACTATTTTCCTGTCTTATTTTTTGTTCCTAATTGCAACTGTGAGATTCATAACCAACTTCTTACTGAATAAAGAATGTAATTAAGAACTTTTTGTAGACTTAGTTGTAGCTTCCTGCTGAGATTATTCTCTAAATAGTGATAAAACATATGTGACCAAGGCCATTGAGTTCTGCAGGATTTCCACCACTTAGGAAAGATGGAACATTCTTTAGGAAGAATGTACACATTTTGTTTTATCGTTATTCAAGCAATGGGTGTCTTCTAAATATCTGATTCTCTGACACAAACATGTACAGTACTGTTTACAAAAAAAGACCTATGTAATTATGGTCACTAATTTGCTTTAGAAAGGTAATCCTGGTGAACAATGTTCCTGCTATTGAGTAGTTGTGAAAATACATAGCTTATGAATGTAACAATCTGTATGTTTTGCTTAAAATATTGTTGTAATTCACAATTATCAATGTTAGAAAATGAGCTTCAATAATTCTTCATCTCATATGCCTGCAGTTTTGTTCTAAAAATAAATAAAAAGGTTAATCTTCAACACATGAATGACTAAAAAGAGCAACTCCTAGGAAATAGTCATCTATTATATAATGTTTTTATATTTTTAAATTTTATATTTTTAAATCTATTTTAAATATTTGTTTATTTTTGAGAAACAGAGAGAGAGACAGAGCAGGGCAGAGGTGGGGCAGGGAGAGAGAGGGAGACACAGAATCCAAAGCACGCTTCAGGCTCCAAGCTGTCAGCACACAGCTGGACACGGGATTCAAATTCACAAAACATGAGGTCGTGACTTGAGCTGAAGTCAGAGGCCTAACCGACTGGGCCACCAAGGTGCCCCTACATTGATTTATGATAACTATTGTGGACATGTTTATTAAGCTATGTTTTTCTTTAGTGAAAAAAATCAATTGAATCATGTATTCAATAATACTTGGAATTATTTCTCAGAATCAAACTAAATCGATTAATGTTGTTTTCAAATTGCAGTTAGGAAAATCCACTTATTCATGTATCTTTTTCATTAGCATCCGGTAAGTATAATTATGAATCTGAAGCCCTAAATTTACAAAAAAAGAAAAAAAAAACCTTCACAAAATTCCTTAAGTTTTTAATACTAAGAATGGACAGTTTTATTTATAATGATTGCCATTTTTATTATTTATTGATCTATCTATCTAATTTAAAAAATTTATCCAAAGAAAACAACTGGATTGTGACCTATGTAGTCATAGCTTAATATTGAACAATTTAATTAAGGGGAGCTCTATATGGATTGTTGTTTCTCTGTGTTGCATCCTAAATTCTGTTAATTTGCTCCAAATACAGCCACATCAGCCTTCCCAAATTTTAATCCTTCTTCTATTAGCTCATTGACATAGATGCTCTGCCTGAGTTTCTTCTCTCTGTGCAGCGATGAGGAAATTGTCACTGTAGGATTAATGTTTTTTTTTCCCAACTTTTTTTTTCAGGTATCACAGTCATGTGCTGTGATCTACTTTCAAAAAAACAGTCATATAACTGATATAACAGTCCAAAATAACTGATATTTTATAAATGCATACCATGAAGTTGAACCATAGATGAGGCAAAAAAAAAAAAAAATGCCAAGCCATATATAAAATCACCAAAGAAACAATGGGAGAAAGTATTTAAAAATGTGCAGAGAACGTGGTAATAAGATGAAAATGAAACAAGAAAAGCCAAGAGTTCATGATAAAATAGACCATGGATGATAGAGAAAAAAGCTGATCTGGCTCTGGAGTCAGCCAGTTAACATTCACTGTACTTCAGACCACACATATTATTACAGTAAGTTCATTTTCCTTTGTGGTTGCTCAGGTGCATCTCTGTTTTGTATGAATAATTGTGCCTGCTTTATAGAGAAATGTTATGAGCCTTGTGATACTCTTTGTCATACTGAATCATAGGCTACTAATTATATCTCAAAGAGGTAAACAAATTTATCCCTTGCTAAGCAAAACAGAAATGTAATTTCAATGTACAGATTCAAACTAAGTAAGATTTAATCTAAAATATATCACTTAGAGAAGGATATATTTAGGCATTGAAAGAAGCAAGATTGTTTACGGATTGGCTGATTCACCACAAATGTAGATTTAATGGAAAAAAGCTGTTGCTTGGCTAACATTCGGAAAAGAGGTGTTGTCACTGATTAGCTTATTTTCCGAGGTATGCACTGTTCAGTAATTCTACTGATTAATTAGTAAAAGTATAAATCTCTCTCTTTCTCCTCTTTCCTCTCTTCTATCTTTCCCTCTCCCTGTCTCTTTGATTATATGTTGAATGTTTGGAACACTGGACAAAGAATTTTAACTCTGGACTCAGTCTTCTCCTTTATTTTAGAAAATATTTACTGTTATTCTTGCTCTCTTCACCCCACTTTTGATAATTCCTTAGCAAAGGTGTCAGAATAAATAATCCGGGGTTTTCTAGAACTTCCTCATTTTATTTGATTCTCTTGGAAGGAAAGGTGGGATTTGAAGAGGGTTGACTTTTGGCTTCAATGTTTCTCAGACTGATTTCATCTTTTTTTTTTTTTTTTTTTAATGTCTTGTTGAATCATCCTTCAGAAGAGTAGCTTCTCAGAAACATTACAGTCTCGGGATCATAGTCTCCATAAAAATACTACACAAAACTGGATAAATTTCTATCAGAACTGACAGGCGGGTGGTCTTGAACTATGTCCCAAGATTTCCACGATTGACCAAAAAGAAAGTCCCTGAGGTCACCTTAGTCTATCTTAAATAACCATGCTTCTTTTTTCTTTAGTTTGGACATAGATAGTACTACTTTACTTATGGTATTAATCCAGATTAACTTTTCACAACAGGTCAGATTACCCTATTTGGCCACATTAAATTCTGTTTATATTCCATTATATGTTGCTATTTTGTCTGAAGTTTTTAAATTGTTTTTGATCTCAAGGACATGAACTTTTAAAAATATTAACTCAGCCAAAAAGAGGAACTCATTTTTGCAAAAGTCATTGATTAATCATACTCCTATGATTGGTATAGCTCTTTTGTTTGTTTGTCTGTTTTTAGGTGCACCTCCTGGAAGACTTTAATGTTTTGGAGCCTTTCTAAAATTGTATTCCATCAACATGATAAATAAACCCTTATTATTGTATCAATTGATGCAGAGATGTTTGACAAAGTCAAGACTCCATTCATGCTGAAGAACTTTTAGCAAACTAGAACTACACTGGGGTTTTCTCAACTGATAAAAAATTTATCAAAAGATCTTAAGGTAACATCATACTTAGGAGTGATGCTTCTCCTCTGATAATAGGAAAAAGGTAATATTGTGCTTTCTTACTTCTTTTACTCAACATAATACTGGAAATTCTAGCTAGTGCAGTAAGATAAGAAAAAGAAAAATTTTTATGGAAAGGAAGAAATAAAACTGTCTCTTCATAACTGTCTATTTTAAAACAAATAATCTATCCAAGAATGTTACCAAAAAATATTGTACCTTTCAGGTGAGTATAGCAAGTTCCCAATGTAGCAATGCCAATTGCTTTCCTATATGCTAACCATTAGCAATTGGAATTTGACATTTTAAAAAGCAATAGCATTTAAAATATTTCCAAAATAAAATGCTAAAGCATAAATGTAACAAAATATGTCCAGAATCAATAAGAAGAAAACCACAAAACTATCGTGAAAAAAATAAAAGAAGATCTAAATAAAAAGAACTATTCCATGGTCATGACTGGAAGAGCTCAGAAACCAACACAAAAATTATAATCAACTGCTTTTTCTTTTTTTTTTAAATGTTTATTTATTTTTTTTTTTTTGAGAGAGAGAGACGGAGTGCCAGTGGGGGAGGGGCAGAGAGAGAGGGAGACACACAATCTGAAGCAGGCTCCAGGCTCTGAGCTGTCAGCACAGAGACCAACACCGGGGTTCAAACTCATAAACCCTGAGATAGTGACCTGAACTGTAGTCTGGCGCCTAACCGACTGAGCCACCCAGGTGCCCCAATCAACTGCTTTTTCAAAAAAGACAATTGTTGTGCCTCTTGCACAAAGGCAGTTTAGTGGAGAAAAATAGTCTTTCAAAAAAAGGAACGAGAGCAATTGGATGTCCATATGCAAAACCAAACCAAACTAAAACCAAAAAGTGCACTTAGACATGAACATTATACCTTAACAAAAAGTAACTTAAAATGGAACAATGACCTAAATTTTAAGGTCAAAACTATAAACCTTCCAGAAGAAAGGTTTAGGAGAAAAATCTATATGACCTATGTTCAACATGAGTTTTAGCTCCAACAACAAAAACATTGTCCCTGAAAGACACATTGACAAATTGAACTTTATTAAAGCAAAAAACTTAGACTTTGTGAAAGACACTGTTAAAACAATGAACATAAGTCACAAACTATGAGAAAATACTTGCAAGACTCTAATCTGATAAAAAAGTTGTATCTAAAAGTGCAATGAACAATAAGAAATCAAACATCCCAAACTAAAAATAAATGGGTAAAAAATATCAATGAGACACCTCACCAAGAAGATATACAGAGGGCAAATAAACACCTGAAAAGATACTGAACATCATCTGCATTAGAGAAATGCAAATTAAAACAAGGATGAGGTACTATTCCATGCCTATTCGAGTGGCTAAAATCTAAACATCTGGCAAAATTGATTACTTACAAGTATGTGAAGGGACAGAAACTTTTACTAACTGCTGTTGGGAATTCATGTCGGTACATCCACTTCAAAGACAAGTTAGCAATCTTTTGTAAAACTAAACATAGTTTTGACATATGATCCAAGAATCATACTCTAAGTATTTACTCAACAGACTTGAAAATTTATGTCCACACAAAAACTTACATGTAAATGTTTATAGCTGTGTTATTCATAATTGTGCCTAACTGAACCCAACCAAGATGTTCTTCAATGGGTGAATGGATAAAAATCACTGTACTACATCCATTCAATGGGATATTATTGAACAATAAAGGAAATGAGCTACCAAATCACAAAAATACACAGATAAACTTAAATACATATTGCTGAGTGAAAAAATCCATATAAAGACAAAACATTTAACTTTTGTGCCATTCTTGAAAAGGCAGAACTAAACAGATCAGAAGTGGAATGGAGTTTAGGGTGCAGGATGGCTGAGTATGTGCAGCATAAGCCATTTTTCAGGGTGTTGAGTCTATTCTCTGTGATACTATAATGGTGGAAATATGACATTATTCATTTGTCAAGATCCATAGAACTTGACAGCACAAAGAATAAGCTTCAATGTAGGCAAATTTTGAATAATCATTTAAGAGGTCATGGAGTCTCAGGATGGAATGCAGACTATAATAAAAGACTAACTACAAATGTTTGAAACATTCTTAATGAACACGGTGAAGGAAAATTTGCTAACCTAAGTAACTTTGGAAATGAGAGAAATCTATAAGACTAAAGAAAAATCTTTATGTAAGTACTTTACTCTCATTGATAAAGTTTTATCCTATAGGGGTATGGATTATAAATTCTGATACAGTTTTTTTTTTTTTTTTGCATACCAGAATTGAATAATTAAGTAAATGGATGGTAGGTGCTGGGAACAGGTAGTCTTACTATTAGTGTGGGTCATTACAAATTAGCAAGGAGGAAAGACCAGAATGATTTAAATGATACTTAATGAGATTTGGAAACATTAATGTGGACTCATATTTTTCTTACTATGGATACAGATGCTTACATGGAGAAGTGCACATATAGGGATTAGTATACACACATGTAACCCCTTACTCTGTCATCTGAGAGGTTTTAGAAGCACTGACATCCAAGCGAGCACACTGAGCACCAAGATATTGCTTTCTGATACCATTTGCCAATAAGCGGAACCAAGCCTCCTTGGAGAGATGGCTGATTCTAGGACTGGAGAAGAAAATACACAAGATTAGCTTGAAGCAACTTGTAGTGTTAAAAAGTAATGAAGTATTTACAACAACAACAAAACTCCTGCAGTGGGGGTTGAGGGTATGTCAAAATTAAATAGGATTCAACTGAAACATAATCCAATGTCCAAAGCTGGAATTATCTGAACACAAAAATAATTAAAGTAGTATTAGTTCATAAGCCAATTTTATTTTTTATTTTAATTAAATTTATATTTTATTTTATTGATTTTTTCCAGATATTATTGAGTCTTTTCCAAATAAGTTTTATTTGAAAAATTAATATTTTTATTTTATTTTATTTACAAATTCTTATTTAAATTCTAGTTAGATAACATGTGGTATAATATTGGTTTCAGGAGTAGTAGAATTTAGTGACTCATCACTTACATATAACACCTAGTGCTCATCATAGTAAGTGCTCTCCTTAATACTCATCACCCATTTAGCCCATTCCCCACTCACCTTCTTCCATCAACTCTCAGTTTGTTCTGTTGTCATAATCCAATTTAAAAATTACCATCCATAGGTCCATACTGATGAAAATTTTAAAAATTAAATAAATAAATGACAGAGAATGACTAAATCTCATATTCAGTAAAATTCCAAGTAATTTAGATAGATACTCTGCTCTCAAGGACATGGATCATAATTCTCCACTCTGTAAGTGTGGGTTGCACAAAGTGATTTCCTTCCAAAGCTTATGGTATAGATAGGGGAAAAATTAGTAACTTTAAAGTGGAAAAACTTGACAAACATTGCCTTAGCCAGGTGATCAGCTGAGATGAACATGAAAAGTGATAAATCAGGTTGATAGTATATACCTTTGATAGGATATGATAAGAATACCCTTTTTTTCTGTGATCTTATTTCCCCCAAACTCATAACCCTGTCTAATCATGAAAAAACATTAGGTTAACCCTAATTGTGATGGAGACATTGTATGAACACCCGACCAGTACAACTCAAAACTGTCTGGGTTAGCAAAAAGAAAAAAAAATAAAGAAAAAAAAAAGTCTGAGAAACTGTCACAGTCAAGAGGAGCCTTGAGAGAAATGACAATTTAATGAAATGTGGTATCCTCCATGAGATTCTGAAAGAAAAAAATTAAAGTTAGGTAAAAAAAAGAGAAATTTTTAGTAGTAATAATATGATATGCAAAATGATAGGTATGATAAATACAAATATAAATATTAACAAAAATAAAGTTATACTGGGGCACCTGGATGGCTCAGTCAGTTAAACATTCAAAAAAACATTTGTCTCATGGTTCATGGGTTTGACTCCTGAGTCAGGCTCTGTACAGACAGCTCGGAGCCTGAAGCCTGACCCGTATTCTGTGTCTCCCTCTCTGCCCTCTCTTATTCACATTCTGTATTTCTCTCAAAAATAAATAAACATTAAGAAAAAAAGAATTAAAAAATAAAATTATAAATATATAACCTTTTCTTCAGTAAATCAGTAAAGATAAAAAACACAATGAAAATGATATATACAAAAGTATTACGAAGAGAAAGTACTAATCACTGTTTCCAGGTATCCAGAAAAAAACATTTTTCTGTTGTCCTTAAGTGAAAGTTATCTACTTTATTAAGTTATTTGCTTTTCCATGGTTGTTGGGTCAGCAGTCAACTTCAATGTGATAACTACTTCTGGAGGTTTTCTAATTAAGATACTTAATGGTTGTATCTTATTAATTCTTGTTATTTGAAGATAGCTGATGTCATTTCAGTTGCTAAGTGTACATCCAAAGATAAATGTTGTTTAATTTAACTGTTAATTAAGACAGCCCCATGAGATATTTCACACTGAAGATCAAAAGCAATATATCATTGATCAAGGATTCATTATGGTCATGTAGGATAATTAGATAGACAGTTGGAGAGTAAAGGTAGCCTGTACCTATTCATGATTACAGGGATGATAGGAATGATTATACCTCTTACATTTTCTACAATATTTAGATAGATTGAAATGTAAAAGATTAGAGTAAGTTATGAATACAGATACTTCTAGTGCATGAGCCTACTTGTGACTGGTTCTTGTCTCTAAGACTTCACCAGAGATAAGAATGCAAGGCCATGACAGCTAAGAAAATTACTTAAATTTGTTTTTTAAGTTTTATTTATTATTTATTTTGAGAGACAGCGAGAGAGCATGAGTAAGGGAGGGGCAGAGAGAGGGAGAGAGAGAATCCCAAGCAGGCTGCACACAGTCAGTGCAGAGCCTGATGTGGGGCTCAAAGTCATTAACTGTGAGGTCATGACCTGAGCCAAAATCAGGAGTCAAACGCTTAACCGACTGAGCCATCCAGGTGCCCCAGGAAATTACTTTAAAAGACAAGATTTCAGAGATATTTGGTAGTTCGTCTGATTTATGTTTACTTCATTTGCTCTTCATATGTTTTATTTCATTCGTTCTTTCCTTTTTTCAGTATTATTGGGCATAATCAATACAATCAGGTTCCTGAGTAAGGGGCGATGCCTTGAGTCATTTACATCTAACTTCCCTAGTAAAATGTCTTTCTTCTGTATGGAATACGTAAATCAGAATGGTCCAGGCATTGTTATAGTTTTTTAAGACATGAGTGTTATAGCTTTTTAAATAGGCAATTCTTTTTATTTAAGCAGGAATTCAGTATATATTCATTGATGCATTTTCATAACCCAGAGTGGGAGACAGTAATAAAATTCATTTAGAGATGCCCAAATCTTCCCTAGGATGTGGTCACTGTCTATGTGCCACTTTTCCAGCTTTTCCAGCAACATTAAGGTTACAAATGAGTCATGAATTGTTACAGCAGAAATCCAGCAGTGTTCAACTCTATTTTTAAAAGGTTGTCTAATGAAGTGCTTTAGCAAATGTCCACTTGAGGCTATCTGGTCCCAATACACAATCACCTACCTTTGCCAGATTCTTTCCTCCTTGATCTGACAACTTAATTTTTCCAAGATTTTTTTTCAGACTTAGCAGGTGGAGATTGTGCATCTAAGGTGAAATCTATAAAACTTTTCAAGGATTTGTCTTTGCAAAAGACTTTGGGTAGAACAATTTATTTAGCCTAATAATTTACTAAAGCATTTTCTCTAACACCTATATTACCTCTTTCATAGGCCAGTGCCCTTATTTTGAGTGTGTAAATAATTTTGTGAGTAACATCAAGACATGAAGTAATTCATAAATTTAGTATCCATTTTTTAAACTCAGTGTCTGAAGAGGTTAACTAAAAATGTTTCTAAAGCACCCCATGAATTGAATCAAAAGCATAGTGAATATCTGTATATATTTTTAGCCTTGCAATTTCAGCAACTTGTCATGTTCCAAGTTTGGTCACGTGAAATTTGATACTAGATTAGATTCCAAGAAATCTGGATTAGTTATTGCCAAACCAGATTGAAATTGTCCATTATTTTTAAGATGACATCAGTCAAGAGATGAAACTAAGTCAGGATTTACTTAACTACAACTGTATGCGAAAGATCTATTCTTAATATTATTATTATGAATTTGCTCCTCCTTAGGTAAGCATAATAGTATTTTTGGAATGAGAGTGTTACATAAGTGGAAAGAAATATGAGAAAAAGTGTAACAGCAATGATCAGTTAATAAACTGTCAGGGAGATAGCTATTAGGGACTTTCCAGTAGCAATAGGAATCATACCACATTTGATAATTCTCGTTTGAGATCTGAAGATGTCTTGATTAATTTAGCTGAGACTGCAATTGTTCTGAGGCAAAGATAAGCCTTGGAATCCTTGATATATGAAATGCTGTTGAGATGGCATCCATAGAACATGGCCTAACTTTCCATTACATGAAAATGTGGATAGGGAGTTGTTGAAAGCATATTTTGAGATCATTTGGGAGCCTTATCGGTTTCTATATTCCATGGGGTGGATTTCAATATCTTAATTGAGTCAAAAATATAGAAGCATTGCTATTTCTGAAAAATGTGACACTAGTTGCCTAAAAATATGTTTATATCAGAAACTCCCTTATGAGTTTTTTAGAGGTTGGTCTTGAGAAATTGGGAATTGTTATCTATCCTTAGATAATAGTCATCCTTTACTTAACAGATCATGAGATAACACAATTATTGTTTGACATGGAGGCTTTGTGTCACTTTTCAGACTGACCAGAAAAAAAAAATGTACTGAATTGTGGTAGACAGAATGATGCTACCAAAGATGTCTACATCCTAATATCCAAAACCTAGAAATAGGTTGTCTTACATAGCAAAAAGGATTTTTGCAAATGTGACTAAACTAAGGATTTTGAGATGGGGAGATTACTGTAGACTACCTAGGGGTTTGCAATAAAATAATAAGGGTTCTTGCAAGAGGGAGACTAAAGGGTCACAGTTCTAGGGAAGAGAAGTTGGTGCTAGAAGCAAGGGTTGGAGTGATGTGCTTGGAGGAAATAAGGATGTGATGGAGGAAATAAGTATAAGCCAGGGAATCCAAGCGCCAGGTGCTGGAAAAGGCAGAAACTGAAATTTTCCCGAGTCTCTGAAAGTAACCAGCCTTTGCTGACACCTTGGTTGTAGCCCAGTGAGACTGATTTTGGACTCCTGAGCTCCCAAACTGTGTGAGAGTAAATGTGTGCTTTTATAAACCCAGTTTGTGGTCATTGGTACAGCAACAATAGAAAACTAATACAAGAACTAGACTTAGATTTATCCATATCAATACAACATTAAGAGAGGACGTGTACATGTATTATCAGAGTATCCCCACAAGGGTACTGCATCTCTTTACAATTCTGGATTTAGGCTTATGATACGTATCACTGAGTTTCAGTAAGTCTTTGGAGCATGTTTGCAATATTTATATAGTTTATCTTTCATTTGTTCCCTCCTAACACTTAGAGAAAAGAAGAACTTTAGATTTTTTGGGGGGAAGAGTTATGTAAGTTATGAGAGTTATGTAAGATCATTAGTCCTTTTTAAACAATAACATTTTTTTCTAGGGCTCTTTGAAAATATTCAGGCACCTATAGGAGACCTTCTAATTTAGTGATTTCCTTTTCCAATATGTTTATTAATTTTCCTGACCAAATTTCCTATTTCAAGCCTGAAAGTATTTCCAAAAATAGATCAGAAATTCCCCTTTATCTTATCAGTATTTTTTATAGCAGAATATCGGGTATAGTTTCCCAAAGTCTAATTTTCCTCCTTTGATTTATATCTTTTTATTGTAATTTTGAACATTAACCAGTTTACTCTTAAATAAAAGCTTCTGAAATGCCTTTATGCTGTGTATTATACTATGTATTTGTTACTTTTCTTGTGCTATGAAGATTTTTTTTAATGAGGCACGGTAGGACATATTCTTTCTCTCCTATTATTCCCTACTTTGTTTTATTTAAATACTGTTCCTGAGTTAATAAATAATGAAGTCAACGATGTTGTGTAAATCCTATTGTCTAAGACTAAAAGGCTCTAGCAAAATCCTAAATTCTGAAGCAAGATTTTAAACTTTTTTTTTTTCTTTTTTGCTTTAGAAAGAATCTTTAAATACAAGATTAAACATCATTTCAGATAGGGTTTAAAGTCAAATCCTATAGATCTCCTTACTGGACTCATAATTCTAAGAAGTTACTGTGCCATTATATGATTTTCTTTTTCCTAAGGAAAAAAAAAAAGCTCAAGATATATTTAACTCATTTGGCTCATTTTGTTTAGGAGAAGAATCCAAAGAAATGGGATCTTCATTAGCAGATGAGTAGCTGGGCAACTTAAAGCTGGAGAAAGATACATAAAGCTGGCAAAAGTATATATATATATATATATATATATATATATATATATATATATGTATATAATATTTATATACACATACATCATACATACACACACACACACATATATATATATATATATATATAGAGAGAGAGAGAGAGAGAGAGAGAGAAGAGAGTTGGTTTCAGAAGATTTGAGGTAAAATTAAATTTTTTATTTGTTTTTTGCTTAGAAAATTTTTGAGAGGGAAAATGCTACGTTGAAAACATTAGCTCACAAATCAAAGGAATTTGATCATTGAGTGTTTGGTATTTAGCGTTTGTACTCTTCTAGAATGTTCTTACATGCATTTTTTGACAGGTCATAAATTCACCATAGTGATAATTATAATTTGAAGTCAATTTTAGTGAATTTTTATCATTTGTAAAAAAATTATATGATCAGAATTATAGTAGAATATACAGAAGAAACCAGAAAATGCTGTTTATGGCTTTGACACAGGCAAATCCATGGGAAACATAACAAGTCAATCACAACTTTGTACTTATTAATGGTGTCTCATGATCCCAACCAAACTGAGGGTATGAAATCACTGCATAATCAAAAAGTCTAGTAATCATAGACCCCAGATTATAAACTAAGCAAAGTGACTTGAATGGTTTTCATTGCTTTTTTTTTCTATTGTACTTATTATTTTGAGAACAATCTAGTTAAATGTTGTGATGTGCTACGGTGAACATATCATAAACTTTGAACTCACAATGACTCAGGTTTAAATCCCAGGTAGGTTATCCAAAGCTAGGTTCCTATGTGCATTCTCGATCCTCTGTGAGGAAGATTTAGTGAATTACAATGATGCTACTAATAACCATGTCAAGATGACTATATTTACTCAACTAGTTAAAGAATGTAAAACACCTATGAGCAATTAGCTGATAATTAGCAAGAGTTTTCTCATTATATATTCATTTCTTAATCGTTTAGGTTAAGGTATGTACTAAGTTAAATATTAAGTATATAGTCTAATAGGAATAACAACTTTTTTTTTTCTGACTAGCAAATCCATCGTTTTCTTTTAGACTATACAGGATAGTTTCCATACTTTATTGAGGTATCTTGAATCCCTGAAGTTATTAGTTTTGTTTGTAGTGTTTTCTATTTTAGCTTTGAAAGCCATCTGATATTGGTGCCTTTAAGGTTTAACTGACAGACCCAAATCTCTCCTCAACACTTTCTTCCTGAGGATTTAGGTTGCTCTTATGCAAATGAATTTCCACTGGCCCACTACTGAATTCCTCTTGAATGGGAACATAAATAGAAACAAGAACCTGAAAACATAGGTAAATAATAAAGCATTAAAATGAATGCTAATAACTTGGAAAAATATAAGACTTGCAAGAAATATATCACAAATAAATTGTCACTAAATGCTATTACTCAAAAAATTTAATTTAAAAGTCAGTAGCAATGAGTTGTAGGACACACGTGCATCTTTTCCTTTTTTTAATGTCTATTTTATTTTTGAGAGAGCGCAAGTGGGGGAGGGGCAGAGAGCAAGGGACAGAGGATCTGAAGTGGGCTCTGCCCTGACAACAGTGAGCCCAATGTGGGGCTTAACTTCAGCAACCGTGAGATCGTGACCTGAGCTGAAGTCAGCTGAAGTCGGATGCTTAACCAACTGAGCAACCCAGGTGCCCCAGAACACAAGTGCATCTTACAATAAGTGTAGCATCAGGAATTTATAGCAAATGAAAGTGATTTTTATTAATCACAGCAACTGAGCTCAATTTTATAATAAAAATATATTTTTTAATTTTCCTTCTTTGTTCTGCATGATGTTTGTCAGTGAACTAATAAACTTAGGAAATTATTGGTGGTTATGAAATTTAAAGTCACTACAGAGAGATACTATAGAACTAGTTAGTAAGAATAGCAATCCCGGGAGGTCCTATCACTCTCCCAACTATTCTGATGGCTTATGAAAGAAAAAGAAGGGGAAAAAAATGCTGCATCCTCACATTAACAAAAAGAAGCAGTCATTCTTCTTGTAACTAAAGATCTCTCCCTCTTCTATTCTTTATATCCTTTTTTTTAACTAAACAGTTTTAGTAGTTGTGGGTGCTCATCCATCTGCCATTTTTATAAGCCTTAAATAGTTATGTCAAAATTTAAAATCACAGGCCACTAACATCACTTAACATAAAGCTTGCCAGCTTTCAGGAGATAATCATGCTGATTTGTAAAACTAAAACCAAGGTGTGAACAAAATGTTAAATATATTGTGTTAAAAATTATTTCTAAAAGTGTAAAGGGAATATTTATGCTCTCACTTATGGTCTCAAAGCTATACATTTAGATTTGCATAGAATGAATAGAATCAAATTCTGCATACTCTAATAATCTACATCTGAAAAGCTCTCATCAGATGGTAATATTGTACCAAATTATTCATGTATTCTGTGGCATAAATTACTTAGTGCTCTGTCTTTATATGAGCAAAACACTTTCTGGAGAAAAGTTTTTCTACTTTTAAAAAAGTAGTATTTGGAAAAAATAAATTAAAAATAAAGTCGTATTTGGAAATAATAACGATAGTTTAAGAATCTATATGCTGATTTCAGACTCCTGAGGTATGAATATAAGTTGTTTGTTTGACCCTAGAAAAATTACTTAATTTCTTTAATCCTCATTTTTCCCATTTTTAAAATGAGTATTGTAAGCTCCTCTTCAGGTTTCTCTGGACATGGATTTAAAAATAAAATACACAGCAAATAGCAAGGTATCTGGCACATGACAATCATTCAGTAAATACAAGAATTTATTATTATTGTTACTAGATCTGTTTTAGCAGGTTGCATTTTCCAGGAAGCAAAGTCTGAGAAGTTCAGCATTCAGCATGATTACTTAAGAAAGCTCTTGAACCCTAACCAGAGTAGATACAGGCAGGGCCTGAGCTGTAACATAGACCTAGTGTCAACCTCTGTTACTTCACTAGGAATTGTGGAGCTGAACTGGCCCTTTTGAGTTGTTCCAAGTCAGGCCTTTACTCTCCCTCCTCAAGCAGTCCTGGGATGTAGTTCTCCTGGGAAGGCGAGTGGTCTTGGGCAAGGTAGCTTTGAGTGTGCATTCTAGAGAGCTGAAGGATGAATTAAAAAAAAATTTATTTTTGAGAGACACAGAGAAAGAGAGTGAGAATGGGGAAGGAGCAGAGAGAGAGAGGGAGGGAGATGCAGAATCCAAAGCAGGCTCCAGGCTCTGAGCTGTCAGCACAGAGCCTGACACAGGGCTGGAACCCACAAACCATGAGATCACGACTATGAACAGAAGTTGGACACTTAACTGATTGAGCCACCCAGGTGCCTCCTGGATAACTTTTAAGAGCCCTCTCTGCAAGTGGGACAACAAGCCCTTTGTGCATCATATGACAGCATTCACCACAGTTATTGTATTATATCTGTATTCTTTTTTTTTTAATACAATTTATTGTCAAGTTGGCTAACATACAGTGTATACAGTGTGCTCTTGGTTTTGGGGTGGATTCTTGTGATTCATCCCTTACATACAACACCCAGTGCTCATCCCAACAAGTGCCCTCCTCAGTGCCCATCACCCATTTTCTCCTCTCCCAGCCCCTCCCCCATCAACCCTGTTTGTTCTCTGTATTTAAGAGTCTCTTGTGGTTTGCCTCCCTCCCTCTCTGTTTGCAACCATTTTTTCCCCTTCCCTTCCCCCATGGTCCTCTGTTAAGTATCTCAAGTTCCACATATGAGTGAAAACATATGATATCTGTGCTTCTCTGACTCACTTATTTCACTTAGCATAATACCCTCCACTTCGATCCACGTTGCTGCAAATGGCAGGATTTCATTCTTTCTTATTGCCAAGTAGCATTCCGTTGCAAACTTACACAGCTGCTTTGGAAAACAGCATGGAGGTTCCTCAAAAAATTAAAAATAGAACTACCCTGTCACCCATCAGTAGTACTACTAGGAATTTATCTAAAGGTTACAGGAGTGTGGATTTACAGGGGCACATGTACCCCAACGTCTATAGCAGCATTTTCAACAATAGCCAAGTTACGGAAAGAGCCTAAATGTTCATCAACTGATGAATGGATAAAGAAGATGTGGTTTATATCAGTATTCTTAAGTGCATTTTCAGTAACATCAATATTACAAAATCAAATCACTATAATTGAATTCTCATATTCCAAGTCTCAATATTGATTGTATGTTGAATTAATATATAATATATTAAATTGAAATTTGAATTGAATATGTAACATATTGAAATGAAAATTGAATGTATATAATATAACATTGAATATATATCTTGATTATATAATGTTGATTCCAAAATCAGTTAATCGTGATGCAACTTTTATAAAAGTTAACATTCATTTATATCACAGGTATCTTCACCCTATTGGTTGGTGGTACACTTGAATAATTGAAAATCCCACTTTTTCACATAAAAAAAATTGTGAATGAGTCATCAGGCTAGGTTCCTTTGCTCCTTGGAAAAAAGATAACATTGTTGAAACTTGTTAATATACCCAGTGACTTTGTGAGAACATAGTGAATTGCCTGCATCTAGAGGGAAGTGAGGTTTAAGTGGGGTCTCCCCTACCTCTAGGCTTTTGCTTCCATGCATGCTAGATCTATTCCGTTGCTCGTTAACATGGCATGAAAAATCAGTCTTTAAAAATAAAATAACTTTGTTGAGGGTTAAGCATGTGCCAGGCAACACTAAAGCACTCTACATGCTTGATCTCTTATTTTAGTCTATAATAATTGACTCCCATTTTGCAGAGGAGGAAGCTGAGTTGTGGTTAAATAACTTTCCAGGATGATGTAAATGGGGAAAGAATTTGAACCTGGGCAGTCATATCTAAATCACAAACCTTTCAACAGACTGTTGTTGGCTATTTTACATTCCTGGATTATAAAATCAAAAAACCAAAGCACCACACTTACATGTCTTATTCTTGACTGCAAGTGCTTTTTTTCTCCCTCTTTTTGCTACTAGTGCTTTATTGAGGCATGATTTATACACAGGAAACTTCATGAATCTTAAGTGTATTTTGTGATGGAATATGACAAATGTATTCAGGCATGTGCTGGTAAGATGACTCTCTGGAAAAAAAAGAAAAACAAAAAACAAAATATATATATTAAAAAAGCCTGATTTTTAATATTTATTGATTCTCATGGTTTAAATCTTCCCACCATGGCCGATTTCAAGCTAGCAGTGGTTCAACAACTGGCTCACAAACTTGATTGTATAAGAACTGCTTCTCAGGAGTATGGGAGCCTCAGTCAGCCCATTGTTCATGTGTAATCATCTCCCAAAGCAAGATTCAAGACATTTTCCTCGCTCCAGAAGATTCCTTCATGGTCCTTTCCAGAGAATCCACTTAATCACCCTGCCTTAGACAACTACAATGCTGAATTTATTGCCATAAATTAGTTTTGAACTTTATATAAATGGAATTACATAGGGTATCCTTTTATTTGTGGCTTCTTTTACACAACTTAGTATTTTTGAAATTTTCATCCATGTTTCAGAAGACACTGCTTTAAAATCATTGTGTTTTCCTATACATCTCTGTGTCCTTGTAGAGATTGTTGGTCCATTACTAGAATAGAATCTATACTTTAAACCATAGTTTTTTTTCTTTAAAACTCCTTTTTCTTGTTTACTTCCTCTAGCTACTTAGTGCATAACATTAGCCAGACAGCACATAAGATGTAAGAGAAAGCAGAAGATTCTTTGATTCTTAGTATTTCAAAATTTCAAATCACATATTTTATCAAAATAGTAATGGATGGGGAGAAGTCACAGAATGTCATCAGAAGATGTTCCCCAATTTAATTTCTCTTTTCATGGTGTGTGTGTGTGTGTGTGTGTGTGTGTGAGTGTGTGTGTGTGTCATGTGTTGTGAAGTCTCTGAATATGGTTACAGCAAAACCTGGCCACAAGATAGTATACGCCAGCCAGACTCAAACCCAAAAGAAGCCTGAATTTGGTGCACCAGGTTGGAGAGGCTAGGCCCCAGGGCCCGAGTGCAGGAGCTCTCCAGATAAACTGAGGAGTCTGATGGCCCCGGTGCTCTTTACTGTTACTTGTAAGTGCTTTTTATAAAATGATTTGTCCATGTGTGTTTAGGGAGGGCTTAATTATCAGTGCATACATTTAAATTTTAAACTCAATATCCATGTTATTAAAATTCTTTTTCACCATCTCATCACAGAGCAGTCCCCAAGCCTTTTATTTCACTAAAGCCTCAGATTTATCTTTTTGTCTTCCTTTCTCTGCCACTGTGGATTTAACCCAGATTTCTTTCAACAGCTTTAAATCAAAACAACAGAATACCAAATCCCACAAATTCTTCAAACTCTGCCTTGCAGAGCAATATGGAGGTGTGTGTGTGTGTGTGTGTGTGTGTGTGTGTGTGTTTCCGTTGCTTAATTTCTTACCTAAATATACTCTAGTCTTTCAGCATCATCCTTAGGCTACTTATTAATACATTCTTCACAGTGGTGTTCCTTATGAAAAGGGCTTTTATTCCAGCTGTTAAAAGACATATTTCATCTCTTACCACACATTTAGTACAAAATCTAGTGATTTTTAAGGCTTTATTTAAATGAAAAACTCTCATTAATTCAATTGCTCATATCCTTAGATAATCAACTAACTCTCTGATTTGGGGCAATTTTCTCAACCTTGATGGAATTTCAATATGCTGGATTTGACCCATAAACGAAATGGGTTGAAATTAAGAAAACCTAAGGCCTGGAAGCTCTAAAATTATACAATCTTAGAATGAAGATTATCTATTTGGTAGATAAAATTAAAGTTTACTTTATGCTAGCCAATACATAATCAACAAAGTTATGATTATTCGTTTTGTTTTCACTTACTTTCACAATAGAGTAAAATCAAATTTCGAATTATTTTTTATTTAAATAAATGTAAACATAACTTGGAAATTTTGATTATAATAAATAACAAAGCCAAAGTGATCAAAATTATCAGCTCAAAAGCATAGTAGTCACCTGGATTCACTTTGAAAAATAAGTATCTTGGGGCACCTGGGTGGCTCAGTCGGTTAAGCATCCGACTTCAGCTCAGGTCAATGATCTCACAGCCCCGCGTTGGGCTCTGTGCTGATGGCTCAGAGCATGGAGTCTGTATCAGATTCTGTGTTTTCCTCTCTCTCTGAACCCCACCACCAACCTGCACTGTATCTCCCTCTGTCTCTGAAAAATAAATAAAACATTTTAAAAAAGAAAAAAAAATTATATTGATAAGACAATAATGAAACAAACACCAAACATTGACAGAATTATTTTAAAGTAAAATTGTTAAAGGAACTTGAAATTAATACAGTATCCAACATTTTTGTTTGTTTTTACTTAAATAACCTCATCTAAAATGTGAATGTATGTTTTAGTAGTTTGATATGTAAAGGGATTTATATTAATTTCATAGATAGTGGCTTGTAGAAGTTAATTTAGTGTTTATATTTTAAATTTTAACAAATTCTTTAACCATCATCCTACTCCCTCCATCCTGTTACCCTTATTTCTGAAGGTGCAAAGTTCATAATTTCTACATATTGAAGCACTCATTTAGAAGTACCAGTTTGGATAAGACTTATTCTCTAGACTAGTTAAAAATACTAAGAGAAATTGAAATAAGATTTTAAGTTAAAAAGTCTTACAGGGCTTGTTCAATATGTAAAAGAAATTCCAATAACTTTAGTGAGTGCATTAAAAAGAATAAAAAAAAAAGATGCTTTCATTTATGTACATTTTCCCCTGACTTTAAGAATAGAAGTACTAAGAATAAATGAGACAAGATGTGTTTCCCTGGCTTTAATGTCAATTTCACTTTGCTTAATATGAGAGAAAAATTCAGGCTGAAACCTTAGGGGGAAGATGAAGTAGAATTGAGGTATTCAAAAGCATAAGAAGTAAAGATCAAAAAGTATTTTATTGCAAACTCATATTTAATAAAATCTGAAAAAATACATTAGAAAAGAATTGTAATAAAAGAAAAGATATTCTTGCAAGCCTATCTTCAATGATATCTACTTTTTTTTTTAATTCAAGCTAATGCAATTCAACCTTAAAAAAAAAGAAAAAAGAAAAAAAAGAAACTCTTTACCATATCCCAGGTGCCATTTTAAAGAATTATAGGGATAAAAGCCGGATAGACCTTTTTAAAGGGATTTTTTTAAGACACCTGACTGACTGTACCTCTCAAAGCTCTTCTGTGCTACCAGTTGAGTCTTTATTAAGCACTCCAGAGTCAGTCCATCCCCTAGGCTCTGCAAGACTGTCTTGACTCAAGGTTGACTTACATCAGAAGGAATTAATAAATCCTAGGTTACCAGGAGAAATACTCAGTCATTCTTGCGGACATTCAGGCACCATCTTTATACCCTGATTCTAGTAATTGGTCTTAGGCTTTGTTTTGTTTTTAATCCAATTGTACAAGAGAAGAACTCATTTAAGTTCTTACTCTTAAAATTTGTTTACCTAAAGTGTTCCTGACTATCTCCTGGAAAACTCTGAACTCTGAAATAATGATATGTGAATTAAGTCCTCCAACCAACTGATAAATATCCATAATGTTAAGCTTGAACTTATCTGTCTGTTCCTGCATTACCTAGTATGTTATAGCAGATAGCATCCCACCTATCTCCACTGACAACCATGTATTTAACTCTTGAACACTCTTAATGCTATCTATATAGATCAAACCTTTCTTCTATCACCCAGCAATCTTTTTTTTTTGTAGTTTCAAGTTTTTATTTAAATTCCAGTTAGTTAACATACAGTGTAATATTAGTTTCAGGATTAGAATTTAGTGATTCATCACTTACATAACACCAAGTGTTCATCACAAGTGCCCTCCTTAATACCCACTACCAATTTAACCCATGCCCCTACCCACCTCTCCTCTAGCAACCCTCAGTTTGTTTTCTATAGTTTAAGAGCCTATTTATGGTTTGCCTCTCTCTTTTTTTCCCCTATGTTCATCTGTTTCATTTCTTAAATTCCACATATAAGTGAAATCATATGGTATTTGTCTTTCTCTGACTGACTTATTTTGCTTAGCATAATACTCAATAGCTCCATTCACATTGCTGCAAATGGCAAGATTTCATTCTTTTTTCATGTCTGTGAAATATTCCATTGTGTATGTATATCACATCTTCATTCACTCATCAGTTGATGGACATTTGGGCTTTTTCCATAATTTGGCTATTGTTGATAATGCTGCTATAAAAACTGGGGTGCTGGGGTGCCTGGGTGGCTCAGTTGGTTAAGTATCCATCTTCAGTTCAGGTCATGATCTCACTGTTTGTGAGTTCAAGCCCCACATCAGTCTCTCTGCTGTCAGGACAGGGCCGGCTTCAGATCCTCTGTCCTCCTCTCTCTTTCTGCCCCTCTCCCACTCATTCTCAAAAATAAATACACATTAAAATTTTTTTAAAAACATTGGGGTGCATGTATCCCTTCGAATCAGTATTTTTGTATCCTTTGGGTAAATCTCTAGTGCAATTCCTGGATCATAAGGTAGTTCTATTTTTGACTTAAGGAAGCTCCATACTGTTTTCCACAGTGGCTGCACCAATTTGCATTCCCACCAACAGTGTAAGTGGATTCACCTTTCTCTCCCATCTCTCCAGCATCTGTTGTTTTCTGTGTTGTTAATTTTAGCCATTCTGAAAGGTGTGAGGTAATATCTCATTGTAGTTTTGATTTGTATTTCCCTGATGATAAGTGATGTTGAGCATCATTTCATGTGTGTGTAAGCCATCTGTAAGTTTTTAGAAAAATGTCTATTCATGGGGCGCCTGGGTGGCTCAGTCGGTTGAGCGTCCGACTTCAGCTCAGGTCACGATCTCATGGTTCATGAGTTCGAGCCCCGCGTCGGGCTCTGGGCTGATGGCTCAGAGCCTGGAGCCTGCTTCTGATTCTGTGTCTCCCTCTCTCTGCCCCTCCCCCATTCATGCTCTGTATCTCTCTGTCTCAAAAATAAATAAACATTAAAAAAAATTAAAAAAAAAAAAGAAAAATGTCTATTCATGTCTTCTGCCCATTTCTTAACTGGATCATTTGTTTTTTGGATGTTGAGTTTGATAAGTCTTTTATAGATTTTAGACACTAACCTTTTATCAGATATGTCAACTGCAAATATCTTCTCCCATTCTGAAGGTTGTTTTTTAGTTTTGTTGATTGTTTCATTCACTGTGCAGTTTTTTTTTGATCTTGGTGAAGTCCCAATAATTCATGTTTGCTTATGTTTTCCTTGCCTCAAGAGACATGTCTAGTAAGAAGTTGCTATGGCTGATTAATTTTTTAATTTTTAAAATTTTAATGTTTTTAAAAACATTAACTTTTCTTACCTAGTTGGTAGAAATCAAGAAGCACATATATGTGAGAGGGGAATGGAGACAGTTCATCGTGTCCTGTTGAGTTCTGCCACGATTAGCCTGGAAATATCTTCAGAGGAATCAAACTTTAAGTATTGAATTTTGTGGATGAAGTAAAATATGTTCCTAAGATATTAAACTGTTCTAATTTAAATCATGATAATTTCATTCAAAGATTTTCCTAAGAGTGAACAAATAGGTAGGAAGAAATTTAAATAAAATTTAAATATTATCTATATCTTTGATGAAGGGTCTAAAATGATAAGAATTGTAATTTACGAAGTTTACATTGACTTAAACCAATTTGGTAGTCTCAGATGATTACGGGTAATTGAAATTTTATATATCCTTAGTGACATATTATAGTAAACATAAGTATCAGACCAAAATTTGCCGTGGAAAGCCATACAGGCTGTTTCTTAACTTCTACAAAGATTTTTGTCTTTCTCTCATCTTTTTTCCCCATTATTTGTCAAGATTTTACCTGAAAGTTTCATTGTAATACAAATGCAACATATTCTGACAGCAGAGTTAACCACTTTTCTAGGCAGATCAGGTGACAAAAAACTTAAAAGGCAGAAAGGAAGATCAAACATAAAATACAATCCAAAAGTTGTACTCGCCACTCATCCCGGTACAGAGATGTGTAAATCATCTTTAATCAACTGCAAAACCTGGTATTCAATCCAATGATAAATCATTTTAATATGCTTTATGATAAATAAAGTTTATTTTGTCAAGATTTTGGTATTAACATTAGTATTACCTTATCAAACTCTAGAACAAGGGCTTCTGAATATGTAATTTGCAGCTAATTTACAACACTAAATATGCACTCCTATCGCTGTGAACATTGAGGTTTTTTAAAATCAATTCCAAACTTTGCAACATTGTCCAATATGGGAAGGGGTAGACAAGAAAGAAACTAGAAATAGAATAATAAGAATATTATAATTATTTAGGTTAGAGATAGTGAGAACTCCAAATCTGGGAGTGTTGGGGAAAGTGCTGATACAGAAGTCAGTGTGGGTGAGGGCTTATCTGATGAGGGAAGTTTTGGTGTCAAAGAGTATTCTGATATGTGGATCTGGACTAACAGAAATAGAAGGCAAAACAAATGAATACGAAAAGACCATTTGGAAAGTTAATAAGCTCAGCATGGGTCTGGAAGATGAGACTGTTTAGTCCTTGAGTACTTTAGTGGTATCACTTGTTTGTATCATAAAATATTCCACAATAAATTTTTATTGATCTTCTCAGTTATGGCAATAGTCCTAAAATGTTTGTCCTATATTGTTTGTTGGTATTAATCCAACTTTATTATTCATTTATTTATTTCTGGCACCTATTCAACACACAATAATGGTAAAGGGAAATTCTCTTTTTCTGCATCTGGTCATAACTTTCCTTTAATTGATTTCATTCTCTCTCTAAACCGTAGATGGATTCATGCTGTCTTTAGGTAAACACTCTTTTTAGCTTTACCACAAAAGCAATGCTTTTCATAGATTCAACTTAACCTTAAATTTGAAAGTTCACGTACTTTAGGGGTGCCTGGGTGGCTCAGTCGGTTGAGCGTCCAGCTTCGGCTCAGGTCATGATCTCACAGTTCACGAGTTCAAGCCCCGCATCTGGCTCTGTGCTGACAGTTCAGAGTTTGGAGTCTGTTTCAGATTCTGTGTCTCCCTCTCTCTCTGCTCCTCCCCTGCTCATGCTCTGTCTCTCTCAAAAATAAATAAACATTAAAAGTTCACATACTTTAAAATACCTAATCTTAGGTGTAACATTAAAAGAACATATTGTAGGGGCACCTGGGTGGCTCATTCTGCTAAGCATCATGATCTCACAGTTAGTGAGTTCAAGTCCTGCATCGGGTTCCGCACTGACAGTGGGAGCCTGCTTGAGATTCTGTCTTTCCCTCTCTCTCTCTCTGCCTCTCCCCCACTTGCACTCTTACTTTCTCTCAAAATAATTAAACTTAAAAAAAAAGAACATATTCTAAAAATACGGGTTATTTTTCTAGATACAACTAGAAACTTCAGAATGAAAACACAAACCAAGGAAAGCTAAGTACTCATTGAATAATTACAATTTTCCCAGGTATTGAGTTAGATATATTAACTATATCTTATTTAATCACCATAGGAATTAATATCCATTTTAAAGACATAGGAGTAAGATCTTAGAACATACTGTCCAAGTTTATACAACCAGAAATTGCACTTATCTTATTTTTTTGAAAAATGTTTAGGTCATTCTGAGAAAATAAGTAAACTGGCCTAACAATGTTAATTTTAGAAATAAAAATATTCAGGTTACCAAGATTATTCATAACTATTGACAATTACTGAAAGTATTTTACCTATTGACACCAGGTAGACCTAGAAGCTAGTATAAATAGTATTACCCAAACCAGTGAATTGCCCTAAATTTCCAAGAAACATTACATATTATTTTTCTAGTTTGAAAAAATAGATATAAGTTCACAAAAATGATGAGATAAATATCACATAGATTTTATTATATATGAATAAACCCACTTTGTCAAGAATGTCTACTAAATTTCAAACTACTCTGAAATACCAGTTTTTAAATATTTGTCTGCTCACAGAGGCATTTACTTTTATTATAGTTGAATTCCATTTGCAGATTTTTGAAAACAGTGAACGAAGCTAAGGGAAAGTAAAATTTAAAGATTGGGATTTGAAGTTTGTTATTTTTTTTTATAATTTTGGTTTATTAAATCTGACATCTAGAAACGAAAGAGCACTAAGAGAGACCATAGTAGAATATAACTGTAATGTTAATATTACCTTTTGGGGATTCAAGCCCTTTTGTATTCAAGTCACTTTTGAGGATAAAAAAGAAAGGCATAATACCAAACTACTTAGAAGATTGTCAGTGGTTATTTCCCTACCTTGGATTATTTGCTTCATAAAATATAGAACCATAAGGTATTAAACATTGCAAAATTGGGGTTTCTGGGTGGCTCGTTAGTTCAGAGTCCAACTTTGGCCCAGGTCATGATCTCATGGTTCATGAGTTTGAGCCCTGCATCAAGTTCTGTGTGAACAGCTCCAAGCCTGGAGCCTACTTCGGATTCTGTGTCTCTCTCTGCCTCTTCCCTGCTCATGTTCTCTCTCTCTCACTCTCTCTCAAATATAAACAAATATTAAAAATTAAAAAAAATTATAAAATTAAATTTGTAACAGGATTATTGAGGTTTAATTGCTTTAACATAAAATTCATCCATTATAAATACATAATTTATTGCAAAATTTTAGAGTATTCTCATCACTCCTAAGTGATTTCCTATATCCTGTTGTATTTGAATCAAGACCTGTGCCCACCAATCCCCACTCCCATTTCAGTGAGATAGAAACTCCACTCTAGAATGGTACAGCCAAGAAGCCAGGGATCCTTTAATGCCGAGATCCTGGTCAGGGGACTATATCGTGGGAAGGGCAGGACATCAACATTTCTCATCCTACACCCAGCTACCTGGTATTGATGTTATGTTCTGAATACTTCAGCCAAGAGGTGAGAGTTCCCTTCTTTTGCCCAGTTTCCATGGTGGAAGAGCAGCTGTACTTGGGTGTACTTGAGTGTACTTGCTCAGAATCTGGGCCCCAGAAAACTGGGTCTCACCTCAATCTGTCAGATAGGAAGAGGAGTACCACCTAGGAGTGGCCTTGGGGACAATGGCAAGGGAAGGACAAGCTAGGTACCAGTGTGCTTGGCTGCCTTGGAGGAAAGGGACTGGTGTGTTCCTGGATCTTAGCCAGTGCTGCTTGACAGGAAACCTACCGAACTTCCTAAGCTAAAAAGCTGACATACTCTTAAACTTTAACCACACTCTTGTATCTAAATTCAAATGGCTCTATTGTATGAAACTGCACCAGTAGTTTCACATGGAGGGACTATGAGCTTTAATCAACCTGAGACATGCTCTGGTCACCAAAGGAGAATGTTTCATGAAAAATAGGCGTTTGTTTCACCAGAGTTTCTAACCAGAATAATTAGGTAAGAAAAAGAAATAAAAAACATCCAGACGGAAAGATATAAAACTATCTATTCACAGGTTACATCATAATCATATCATGTCAGGAATATCAGATGAAAAAAAAAATTTTTTTAACGTTTATTTATTTTTGAGACAGAGAGAGACAGAGCATGAACGGGGGAGGGGCAGAGAGAGAGGGAGACACAGAATCAGAAGCAGGATCCAGGCTCTGAGCCGTTAGCCCAGAGCCCGACGCGGGGCTCGAACCCACAGACTGTGAGATCGTGACCTGAGCCGAAGTCGGACACTCAACCGACTGAGCCACCCAGGCGCCCCCGAAGAAAAAATGTTTTAAATACCATCAGTCCTGTGGTATTTTTAATTTCCGTATTCTCCCTCAATAGTCCTGCTACTCTTTATTATTTTTAGAACTTCAGATAGCTCCATGCATTCTGATCACACTTTATTGCTATAGTCAGTGGGAGAGACAGTCTGCTTACTTTATCATATCTACAACTATGGGCTTTTAAACATTTTTTTCCTTTCCTTTCCTTTCCTTTCCTTTCCTTTCCTTTCCTTCCCTTCCCTTCCCCTTCCCCTTCCCCTTCCCCTTCCTCTCCTCTCCTCTCCTCTCCTCTCCTCTCCTCTCTTCTCCTCTCCTTTCTTTTCTCTCCTCTCCTCTCCTCTCCTCCCCTCCCCTCCCCTCCCCTCCCTCTCCTCTTTTCTCCTTCCCTTCCCTTCCCTTCCCTTCCCTTCCCTTCCCTTCCCTCCCTTTCCTTTTTTTTTTTTAAGCTGAAAGGTATGGAACAAGTTTCCCTTATAGACCATTCTCTACAGGGGAACAAGGGTAATCTGATTAAATCATCAATCAGTATTTCATGTCTCTATTCAAAACTTTGCAAGAAGTTTCAGCCTCACTCAGAATAAAATCCAAAGTCTTAACCATGTCTACAAAAGCCTACATGATTGGTCTCCTAATTGGATACTTTCAGATCTCAATTCCTGACCATCCTTCTTGCTTACCCTACTCCAGCCATACTGGCTTCCTTGATGTTTCTCAACATGCAAAGACAGGCCCATCTCACGGTCCTTATACCTGCTGTTCCCACTGCCAAGAAAACACAGAGCTTCTGCTCACTTTATTAGAGAGTTTATGTGATAACAGATGTGCTTTCCTTTTATTATTGTTAGAAATATTATTATTCAAAGAGGCTTCTGGAATAAGTCAAGCTATACTGATTCTGTGTTATCAACAGACAGGTTATAATTTCTGAGCCAGAAACTAACATATAATTGGAATAATGTGATATATAAAATAAAAACTGTTTTTAGCTTGTTGCCACTCTTCATATCAATTGGTATTTTAAAGATAAATGTTTTTACCTTCTCCCATTTAAACCTCAGTCCCCTAAGTTCACAGATAATTCAACTCCTTAATATAAAATTCTGTCTTATGTCTCCTGCAGATAATTTATAGTTTTAAAATGTACACATTATCTTTCTTCTTTCTGTTATTTTATTTTTTAGACATAGGCACTTTATTCCTTTTGCATGGATGAAGTTTGGATTATTTACTACCTACATCTAGTATTTATCCTTATATTTACATTTTTTAAAATTTTCTATGTTTCAGTTGGTCCTTAATCCTGACTCCTCAATGATAATTGAACATGACCTCTCCCCTGGCATAAAGTTCTCTCATTTCTTTTTTGAGTCAAATATTCAACATTTCTGACCACGTATTGCTGGTCCTCCCAAATATTAAAGCATTATTGCTGCTTCTTTAAATACATGGCCTTGGTACAAATTTCTTTTGGAATCAAGAGACAGAGGGAAAATGTCTTCTTTCTAGGACATAAGACTTCCACCAAAAAGCCCGAACACATACAATTTTCAGTGATTTCTTCAAAGCTTATTGTAACTCTTATGACATAATTGTCTATCTAAAGGTCAGATATGCTGTACCATTCCTGTACAGCATGTTCTGTGTCTGTATATTTCATTTGATTTAAATGATGCATAATGAAATCTGCAATTGCATGTATTTTAAAATTGTATCTCTCTGACTCATTATACAGCTAGAGAGATAACTCTACCACTGATATATATATATATATATATATATATATATATATATATATATATGTAATTCCCCTGCAGTACTACAGATTTCCAGAACAGTTACCAGTGTGAAATTGGTCAATTTTTGTAATTGATACAATTTTACATTTTGCAAAGTTTTCATGTCCTGCTCTTCTCTAATTCACAAAATCCAGAAGTATTCAAAAGACTTTCTTGCCAATGTGCCACTTCTTAACTCTGTACCTTCAGTTACATACTGCAAAGAAATTTGTCCTCTGCTTTATATTCCTGCATCAATGTTTTATAGCCACAGCTTTTGAATTTCCAGGGCCATACTAACTCTTCATTATACCAAAAAGTGTATATGGCTACCACATGTACATGGTATGTGAAAAGAAAAAGTTTCTATAGCCCAACTGGACTTCCTCAGGAGTAGTAAAATGACAGTCCCTCAGCTCTGAGATATAAGATAGGGAATAGGAGTGGTTAATACACTCTCTGTTACACTCTTATGATCATAACTGCCAATACATAGATATATACAAACTAAAGTTCTACCCATTTAAAATTTTTTTTTTAAAATGTGAGGGGGTGCCTGGGTGGCTCAGTCTGTTGAGCATCTGACTCTTGATCACGGATCAGGTCATGATCTCACAGTTTCTGAGTTTGAGGCCCACAATGGGCTCTGCATTGATGGTGCGGAGCCTGTTTAGGATTCTGTCTCTCCTTCTCTCTGTTCCTCCCCACCTGCTTGTTCTTTCTATGCCTTTCAAAATAAATAAATAAACTTAGAAAATAAAATAAAAATAAGAAATGTGAACCTTGGGATAAATATTTGCATATTTTTCTACTAACTGGAGTGAAGCATTTTCTATTATCACATGCTTTCTTCCAAAAAGTTCAGCTAGTTTACATGCACCTTTAACTTAGAAAACATCCTTCTCTAAATGAAAAAGCTATATTTTCTTCTTTGTTATTATATTCAAATATGGGTGTTGTATGGAAACCAATTTGACAATAAACTTCATATATTGAAAAAAAATTAAAAAAATAGCTTTGCTACTCACATTTGTGTGTGTGTTTCTGAAAGTATATTAGGTAAAATTTGGTTGGGAATTAATAAAGTTCATTCAAAAGATGAATCTAAATTTTAAAATTTATTCTACTATAGCTACAGTATTCCAACTCCAGAGTATATATAGTACAAGGATTGCTTCCTTAAACCTAATGTAACTTTTAAAAAAAAAATTTTCTTTTTAATGTTTATTTATTTTTGAGACAGAGAGACAGAGCGCGAACGAGTGAGGGGTAGGGAGAGAGGAAGACACAGAATCTGAAACAGGCTCCAGGCTCTGAGCTGTTAGCACAGAACCCGATTCAGGGCTCGAACCCATGAACCGCAAGATCATGACCTGAGCTGAAGTCGGGGCTCGACTGACTGAGCCCCCGGTGCCCCTAACCTAATGTAACTCCTTTGGTGAGTTAGTTTGTACCACCAGGTGAACATCTTTCCCTGTCTCCAGGTTGCATCCAAGGAAAGATTGTACGAAAGCCTAACTTAATATATAAATATAAAAGTTCTAAATACTTTAAACATTTTTTAATGTTTATTTATTTTTGAGACAGAGGGGGCAAGGAGGGGCAGAGAGCAAGAGGAATAGAGGATCCCAAGCAGGCTCTGTGCTGACAGTGGAGAGATGACACAAGGCTCGAACCCATGAACCGGGGAGATCATGACCTGAGCCAAAGTCGGATGCTTAAACAGCTGAGCAACCCAGGTGCCTCTAACCACTTTGGAAAAGTCCCAAGATACCCATTCAAAATATTTCAACTTTAAGGATCCTCAAAGAAATGTACCCTCCTGTCCTTAGTACTTCACTGTTAAGTGTGTTCTAAGGACAGATTTTCAAATGGTAGAGAGAAGTAGCATACGTAACACTTAGGTCTCCACTCCCAATGCCTTAGAGAAGGGGGAAAATATATCTGAAAAATTAAAGTTATTCTATGACAGTGCTAAAATTGCAAAATATTTTTCAGGTAGAAAATAAAATATCTAGTGTTTATGCCAGATAATCTGCTCCCTCTTCTTAGTGACTCAAGTACATTGAAGTGTAGGAAATTCTGTGTATGTTTGTTTTAGTTCATATCAGCAGTTAAAATTAGCTGAGATATTATACCCTATATCAGCCTGCTACTCTGTATTCTCCCTGAAAGGGACACATTTGCATCCTTTAGCACAGTGAGGGGAGTTTAGTGCAGGTGGGATAAACATTGTTCTGTGAAGCATTTAAAATTATCCAAGGCTTTGATATTTTCCCCGCTACCTTATGCTCAGAATAAATACAGAATTTTGCCCAAAAAGCTAGGATTGATATTAGCATAGGGTTTTTGGTAATTTAGTGTGTGTGTGGGTGTGTGGGTGTGTGTGTTTATATGAACTAATGTAAAATGTAATCGTCATAGTAAAGCTCTAAGTCTTAGACATCAAGTCAGTAAACATTAGCAAAATTAAATCCACTTAATTATGTTAGGTGAAATAGATTTTCAAATACAAATTGTAACTTTATGTGCCTATTCTATTATTAAATTTATTCAACTATAGTATATTTAGAGGCACCTGGGTAGCTCAGTCAGTTGAGCCTCTGACTCTTGATTTCAGCTTAGGTCGCATCCCAGAGTCATGGGATTGAGCCCCCAAGTGGGGCTCTGTGCTGAGTATGGAGCCTGCTTAAGATTCTCTCCTTCCTTCCTTCTATGTCTCTTTCCCCTGCTCACATACTCTCTCTTTCTAAAAACTATCCCTCTATCCTCTAGTTCTAATTTATCAAGTCCTCCCTGTTTACTCAAAAATCTTTTTAATTATTACTTTTTTGTACTCCCCCCCCCTTATCTATTGCAATGTGAACACTGGACCACCGTGTTGTATTGTACTTTACCTAAAGAGAGCTGACATATAGAAATATGATTATTAATTGTCCATGGGGGTGTGCATAGGCTTAAATTCCAACTTGAGACCATTGCACAGTCTTCAAAATATAAACTGAAGTTCAACATGCTCCAAAATATACTTGCTTGTGAACTAGCTAATTTTACTTCACGGAATTCCTGTTTTCCTTTCATTTTTCAACCACTTAAATATTCTTATTTCATGGTTATTTTAGCAATGCCTTTTAATATTTCTTCTTTTTATAAGGTGATTTGCAGAAGGGTAGTCAAGGTATCTAATCTGTCGTCCTGGTTGAAACAGAAACTTCACTTGCTCTTATATCCATTTTTTTAACACCCTCTTCTCCTGGCTTAAATACTCGTAATTGGTGAAAACAAAAGACTTCATTTAGATGTCTCAGTATAGACAGTGTATGACCAAGAACATCTGGGTTATTACCTCATCTCCTAAATTAGATTTTGCTTGTTAGATTTCCTTTCTCTGAGTAGCTGGTTCATGTAAGTGATAGAAGAAATAATGGCAGGAAAAATAAGATCCATCCTAATAATTGCCAGAATACCAGCACTGTGTTGGGGACACTAAAGATGAGACAAACTTAAGTATATTAAAGAGGGAAAAGATATTTTAAATTATATGTTACCAAAACCTAAGCAAGGGAAACAGAACTATCTATAATAAATTCTTAAAAATTATACCATGGAGTTTTTACATTAATTAAATGAGTATTATAAAAATAAAACTATTTTTTTCTTTTTTAAGTTTTTATTTACATTCAAGCTAGTTAGCATAATATTAGTTTCAGATGTAGAATTTAGTGATTCATCACTTATATGCAATACCCAGTGCTCATGAAAAGTGTCTTTGTTAGAACCCATCATCCATTTAACCCATCATCCACCCACCTCCCCTCCAGCAACTCTCAGTTTGTTCTCTATAGTTAAGAGTCTGTTTTATGGTTTGCCTCTCTCTTTTTCCCCCTATATTCATCTGTTTTGTTTTTTAAATTCCATCTTTGAATGAAATCATACGGTATTTGTTGTTCTCCGACTGACTTATTTTGCTTAGCATAATACTCTCTAGCTCCACCCACATGTTGCAAATGGCAAGATTTCTTTTTTTTTTTTTTAACGTTTATTTATTTTTGAGACAGAGAGAGACAGAGCATGAACGGGGGAGGGGCAGAGAGAGAGGGAGACACAGAATCGGAAGCAGGCTCCAGGCTCTGAGCCATCAGCCCAGAGCCCGATGCGCGGCTTGAACTCATGGACCGTGAGATCGTGACCTGAGCCGAAGTCGGACGCTTAACCGACTGAGCCACCCAGGCGCCCCTGCAAATGGCAAGATTTCATTCTTTATTGATGGCTGAGTAGTATTCCACTGTGTGTGTGCAGCACTTCTTTATCCATTCATCAGTCTATGGACATTTGGTCTTTTCCATAATTTAGCTATTGTTGATAATGTTGCTACAAATATCGGGGTACATATATCCCTTGGAATCAATATTTTTGTATCCTTTGGCTAAATATCTAGTAGTGCAATTGCTGGATCATAGGTAGTTCTACTTTTAACTTTTTGAGGATGTTCCATTGTGTTTTCCACAGTGACTGCACCACTTGGCCTTTCCACCAACAGTGTAATGTTCTCCTTTCTCTGCATCCTCACCAACCTCTATTGTTTCCTGTGTTGTTAATTTTATCCATTCTGACAGGTGTGAGGTGGTATCTCATTGAAGTTTTGATTTGTATTTCCCTGATGATGAGTGATGTTGAGCATCTTTTCATGTGTCTGTTAGTCATCTGGATGCCTTCTTTGGAAAAAATGTTTATTCATGACTTCTGCCCATTTTTCAACTGGATTATTTGGTTTGTTTGGGTATTGAGTTTGATAAGTTCTTTATAGAACTTTATAGGTTTTAGATACTAATCCTTTATCTGATATGTCATAATATCTTCTCCCATTCCCTTGGTTGCATTTTAGTTTTGTTGATTGTTTCCTTTGCTGTGCAGAAGCTTTTTTTATCTTGATGAAGTCCCAATAGTACATGTTTGCTTTTGTTTCCCTTGCCTCTGGCGATGTGTCTAGTAAAAAGCGGCTTTAGCCAAGGTCAAAGAGGTTGCTGCCTGTGTTCTCCTCTAGGATTTTGATGGCCTCCTATCTCACATTTAGGTCTTTCATCCATTTTGAATTTATTTTTGTGTATGGTGTAAGAAAGTGGTCCATTTTATTTTTTCTTTGTGTTTCTGTCTAGTTTTCCCAACACCATTTGTTGAAGAGACTGTCTTTTTTCACTGGATATTCATTCCTGCTTTGTCAAAGCTTAGTTGACCATACAGTTGGGGGTCCATTTCTGGGTTGACTATTTTGTTCCATTGATCTATGTGTCTGTTTTTGTGAAAAGAAATCTATTTTTGAAGCTCTACAAATTTTGTAGATAGCATTTAATTAGCCTATTTCTTCTAAAAATGTCTTGCTAAGTGTTTTGGGATTGTATATATCATAGAAGAGTTACATAATCTTACTACTTTATGATTATGTATAAAACTTTTGCTCTTTATGAGGAGTTTTTCTATTCCTCATCTATGGCATAAATAAATCTGTAACATATAAAGGTTTTTTTTAGGATTTTTCTGAGCAAAAAACCATATTTCTCACAAGAAGTTTTGTACACAAATCAAATATATGAAAACATAAATTACATTTTTGATGTTAATTTACTGTATAACATCCTTCTTTATAAAGTTATTAGAGAGTAATGGATGTAACACTTCAAACTTTACCAGATACTTAAATTCTGAACTATTAATTTGTGTTATTTCAGTACCCATAAATACTTAAAATATAACTATGCTTGTCAAATGTTCAAATAATAGAAATGAGGTGAGTCATTTGAATCATGTTCATTTTTAGTACATCACAACATTTAAAAATATATATACAATAAAAGAAAAAGCAAAGCTTAAAATTCAATCTTCACATATTCTGCTATATAATTTACAGTATTTTATATACTCCATTTAGCTCTTTTCATATAGGCCACAAAAGTACATTGAAAATATCCAGACCATTTAGTCATCTCTGCAGTGAAGTGTGCATTGTTAATTGATCCACTGACATGTGAAAGAAATATATCCACATATTTACTTTTCCTTCATAATTTTTAATTTGTTTTGTAATTATTTTATGATGTACATTGTATCTAAATATTATCTTAGGGGTTCCCAGGTGGCTTAGTCATTTAAGCATCTGACTCTTGATTTTGGCTCAGGTCATGATCTCACTGTTGTTGAGTTCAAGCCCCACATTGGGCTCTGCACTGACAGCACAGAGCCTGCTTGGGATTCTCTCTCTTCCTCTCTCTGCCCCCTCTTCTACACTCTCTTTCTCTCTCTCTCTAAATAAATAAATAAATAAGGATTTAAAATAAATAAATAAATATTATTTTTAAAAAGAGAAATATATAAGTGATATATGAGTCTTCCATATAAAATTCTATGATTCTCAAAAATGTATTGATATGAATATATAAGAACTTAAGTCATTAATGTTAGTTTTTTCTTGGCAGTTATATTATGAAAAAGACTAAAATCATGTTGGTATTTGGGCAAATGTGATACAAAGTGTCCTTCACAATTCAGAGTTTCCATGTTTCTTCACTCCAGAAATATTTTTATTTAATGAGTATCATTAAATCTCTTTAAATTTGCACATTTTAAGGCCCTTGACAAGTCGAATTAAATTTGTTTCCATAAAAACAAAAGCCAGTGCTATACACTGTGCTTAAATATATATTTTCCTTATTTCTATTCCATATTTTTCAAGAAATTATTTTAAGTGGTGTCACATTGTATGATTCTCACAAATATTGTATGAAAAAGTATTATCTATAACTTAAAGACCAGGAAATGACTTTGGAAGAGATTAAAGAGTTTTCCAAGGTTACTTTGATACCAAATGTAGGTAGCAGGCTTTAAACCACCTAGGATTTTTTACATGGTCTTACATTGTGTTCCACCACGTTTAAATTGAAAAACAAAAATCTAGTTACCTTTATTTCCACTGATTTAGAGGCATTGTGAATAGAGTACCTGCTTAATGACAGTTTGTGACAAAAACTATCACTTCGTCATCCACATCAATCTAAAAATGAAAAGTGGAAAAGAAAAAAGAAAACAACACTTCCAATCACAGCAAAACTTATTGTTACCTAATGTTAACTGTTCCTTCCACATTTCCATCTGGAAAATTATGGTATTTGTAAGACTGTTTGTCTTTGGCTCTTTTATTTCAGGAGATGTGGGGAGAGACAAACTATTTATTTTCATCCATTTACAGTAGACAATTCATTTTAAGGATCATTTCTGGGAAGATTATTGTAATTCTAATTAAATAGCTTGTCAGGGAAGCATTTGCCTTAACAGATCTGTTGTCATCATGATATCAGCCAGATGTAAAACTGACATGCTGATATATCTGCCCTGCATTTTTACCACTGCTACTCTTATTTCTTTGTTTGTTTAATCTCCAGTTGGTAATTTTAAGAGAGCATAAAGATATCAAAGAAATACCTTTATCTGTTAACGTAATTACACTATATTTTAATTATCAAAACCCTAGAAAAATAAGTAATGATATTTAAAGATGATTATAAGTTAGATCAAGATCTGATAAAAGGCCAGTCTTCTTATAGATAATAACCAACAGTTTTGGTGTTAATATGTTTAATTTAAAAAATCTAGTTTATTCCACATAGCCTCATTATTATTCAAATAGGTAATTTATAGAATACTCGATTCTTACCTTCTAAAGAGGTTGATTTATTATCTTAATTTTTCTCCCTTTTTCTCCCCAAATATCCTTAGAAATATTTGAAGAAACCAATGAATATCATGGAGGTCCAATATAAAACATTCTTGTTTTCTACCTAAAGCCTAAAACATTGGTAGGTAAAAACAAAACCAAAACAAAACACAACAAAACTCTTGTGTACAACAGAAATCCCAATTTTAGTATTGATTTTTCTGAACTGGAAAACATGGCTAATTGTTTTCCTGTAGCTAAAACTTCAGAATTCATATTCGATGTCAAAGTGTCTAAGGCTACCAGATCACTTCAGTAAATGAAGCCTATCCATTGCACAAAGGAACAAGATAGTAGAATGTGTATTTACTGCAAGCAGCGTGATTCCCAAAGAGAAAGAGGAAGGAGCTAAAATAAAAATATCCCAAATTTATGGTCCTCAAATTATGGTCCTCAAACTTGCTCTCATCAGAAGGAAACATCTGGAATGGGTGGTAGTACTATCCACAAATATCTGAATGTAGTATTTTGTGATCCCAAATTTTTTTATTTATTAAATTTTTTAAAATGTTTGTTTATTTTTGAGAGAGACAGAGCACAAGCAGTGGAGGGCAGAGAGAGAGGGAGGCACAGAATCCAAAGCAGGCTCCAGGCTCTGAGTTGTCTGCACAGAGCCCAATGCAGCGCCCGAACTCATGAACCAATGAGATCACGACCTGAGGCAAAGTAGGACACTTAACCCACTGAGCCATCCAGGGGTCCCTGTAATGCCAAATTCCTAAAGGCATTCTTTCTCTTTCCCGTTATCCCCATCAATCTTCAGTGACAACTGCTATCAAGTTTTGTGCCCATTATTCTAAAAGTTGTTGGTTACTACATGTGAGGGAGAATTTTTCAGACATACCCTTTATATTGTTCGTATTCTTTTGTGTCATCTTTATTCTGTCTCCACCATAGGAGAGAATATGAGTAGCCTGTTCAGGACTGACTCATATGGGCCCTGGGATTGGTGGCATAATCTCTGACAAATTCTTACGTGAAATGAAGATTGAGAGTGGAGAAAAAGATATGGAATCTTAATCATAGCCAGTGAGTGTTCTAATCTATTGACCTGCATAGCACAAGGGCCAAGTAATCACAAAGGCAGGATGATGTTTTTTAAAAACACCATTGTTTTAGTCTGCCTTACTCTTACCTCCCATAACTCTACCTCCTTAACTCTTCTAGAAGGCCCAGCTGTGTCTAAAACCAACTACTCTTCTTTTTACAACTTGAGGAGCAATTTATGATTGTAACTTTGCAATAGATAAAGAATTGAAAACTAGATGAAGTGGATGAAATAAATGAAAATAATTATTTTCAATGTATCATATTAAAAAATGTGACCATGAATTAGTTACAAACTAAAATTCAATAAATGTTAAAGAAGCTCAGACCATGACTTCTGATCATAATATAATAAATTAAAAACCAATAACAAAGGATAATTATAAATATTCATTATGTCCGAAAATCAAAAGTCTAACGTGGGCATCCCTGTGAATGACTTTGTTCCCTTATGGAGGCTTTGAGAATCTGTTTCCTTGCCCTTCCCATTTTCCAGGGGTTGACTACATACCTTGGCTTTAGCTCCCTTTTTCCATCTTCAGAATCAACAACAGCTGATCAACTCCCACGTCACACCCTTTAACCCATTCTTCTGACTCTCTTTCACTTTTAAGGATTCATGTGATTATATTGTAGCCACCTGGGTAATCCAGAATAATGTCCCCATCTCAAAGTCTTCAATTCTGTCTGCAGGTTCCTTTTCCATGTAAGGTAATATTTCATTGAGGATACAGAGATTAGATGAGGATGTGGACATCTCTGGAGAATCATTATTCTGCTTATGATAACCAGTAAACATGAAAAATGAAACGACTTGATGAAAAACACAACCCCTTAAACTAGAAAAGAACAAAGAAATATAAATAACAACTTTAAAATGTAAGTGCAAAAATAAGTAAAATGAAGATAATTGTAGAGATTAAAAATCTAACTTTATGTGATACATCATTATATCATAACAAAAATAGTGAAGATACACAGAAACTGAAATGTAGCATGATACAGGAAAAAAAGCTGATAGAATATTTAAAGAAACTATTATTTATAAAATGGATCAATAAATCTTAAGACGTGAGACAAAATTGGATGTATTTCCAGAAAATGACCAAATACAACATTGATATGGGTGGATTTAAAAAGAAATTGGATAGAAAAAAATATATTTTGAATCAAAACCATTGCACATCCTTAAACCCCAGGCACTGATGACCTTACTGCAGAGTTTGTCATATTTTCTTGAGACAAACAGCTTTAACCATCTATGAGTTTTCCCAGAATGGAAAAATGGAAAGCTAACGTGCTCACTATATTAGGTTACTACTGTCCCACTATCTAAAATATAATTCGAGCTTACTTCAGAAATGGCCAAAGTAGTATTGTCACTGTCACCAACGTCACCACCATGATCATTATGTTCAAGCACAGTGTGAGGTTCCCTGCTCAATGTAATACGACAAGGAAATTAATTAAATTGATCATTTAAATAAATAAATGAAATATATAACACTTATTATTTGTAGATATTGTATTCTTACAAGACAGGGAAGCCAATAGATTAATAGACAAATCCTAGCTTCAGTCTTCAAAGAAAGAATCAGGAGAGAACCTGAGATATATAGGAAAATGGAAGAATAAGAAAATGTGTAATTTTCCTGAGATGATAGAAAGGTAATATAAGTTGTAGAAGGTAGAGTTTTATTTATTTTTTTTAACATTTTATTTTTTAAGGAATCCCTACACCCAATTTGGGGCTCAAACTCATGACCCTGAGATCAAGAGTTGCTTGCTCCTCTGACTAAGCCAGCAGGCACCCTTAGAAGGTAAGTTTTTAGAAGAGAAGTGTTATCTGTTCCCACATTTACAAGGGAGACCAGTGAATTCTTGGTGGACACATGGAAGTCGGGAGTTGAGGACATGATTGTGTAATTGCAACAGTTTTTTCCCCCCTGAAGAGAAAAATGTTAAGACTTATAGATGAGGGTCAAATCTAGGAAGCTAGTGGGAGTAGATTCCAACGGTTTTTGTAGAGTGAGAGTGAGCCAAAGAGAAAAACAGTAAGATTGCAACGTTGAAGTTTAGGTTGGTGTTGGTGTCAGGAGATTTTTGTGAAATGAATATTTTACTTGTGTGATTATTCTTAACTGCTGATGCTATGTTTGCTGAAGAAACATAAAAAAAGGCTAAAGGACAAATTAATTTGGTGGTTTGACAAGGGGTTATTTTAAAAAGTGACTCAAGAAATCTAAGCTGGATATAGATAAAAAGACATCAGGGTAAATGGTAAAAACACAACATTATACCTAAGCATATCACTTTCAAACTAGAAAATCAAAGATAAAGAAAAAATCTTGAAAGAAGCTAGAGGGGAAAAAACATGTTATATAAAGGAGAACAATGATAAGAATTACATCCAATGTCTCCTCAAAAACGATGCAAGCAAGAAAGAGTGAAGTGAAATATTTAAAGTGTTGAGAGAGAGAGGGGAAAAAAAAACATTACCTTAGAATTATGTACCCTGCAAACTTATCCTTCAAAAGTGAAAGGCTTTGTCAGACCAACAAAAATTAAAATGTGTTGCCAGTAGACCTGCCTGGCAAGAAATGTTGAAAGAAGTTCTATGGAGAGAAGAAAACTATAGGTCAGAGACTTTAATCTACATAAAGGAGGAATATCAAAGAAAAATTAGGTGAAGGTAGAATAAAAACTTATTTTTCTTATTTTTAATTATTCTAGCATAACAGTTTGCTCAAAATGATAATAGTAACAACAGATTAGATTATGTATGCTTATGTATATACGATTAATATATCATATATATATATATACGTGTGCATACATATGTTTATGTATAATTAATATTGACGTACATGCATATATATGGTACGCACATAGATATGCTTATGTATATTTATATACAAGTGAAATGAATAAAAGCAGTGACACAAGGTATGGAATGGAGGAATCAGGATGACTTTGTTGTTGGGAATTAAGATTATTGTGTTATTATAAAGTATTGTAGGCAAAAAAGGAATAAGTGAATGGCCTGGAGCTTCTGATCACTTTCATTAAAAATATTTAGTGGGAGTAATTTAGTAGGAAACTGGAAGAAGCAAAAAGTTGTATTTAGAACATGAGTGGTAAAACCTTAATAATCTGAACTCAATAATGTCCTGTAAAAATATAAATCTCAGACAAGAATTTTAAGTGTATGCCAGCTATTTGTATCGTTGCTAACCTGTAGAAGTTGTTATGGCCTGTTGTACACAACATAGATCAACTGAGAGCATGAAGCATCTAAGTGTAATGACTATTAATAAAATAATGAAACTTTATCTTTTAAAAGATCCATGAACAGGAGGAAAACATGACAATGTGAGAAAATTTAAAATCAGCTGTGAAGAATGAAAAAAATCGAGTATATATCGATGAAGTGAATTGCCTCAGGTATGACTTTTTATATGTCTTGATACTTGCTAAATTGAAACTCCTCTGGCCATATTAAATGCTATTTCCAAGAAAAAAAGATATGCATAAGTTCTTCATATAACTTTACAGAAATAATAATTGTAATATGGCCATTTCATATTCCTACAGGATATAACTCCCTAAAGACCTCTATTTTGTATGTCATACATTAAAATGTGCTTTTGCTAAGTGATTAGATGTGATCTGAGATGCTGTATCAGAGCCAATGCAAGCTACCATAATTTTAAGGTAAAAGCTCACATTAAGATATTATAGCCCCTATAAAACACATTTCTATTCCTATTCTTTTCACTAAAACACAATTTCTGAAAAATTGTAGAACTATTGGAAGATTTTCAACATATTCTTCAAAGGACATATCTTGTACAACAACATGCTAGTAACATTTTATGTTAATTATCTTAAAAATCTGAATCAAGGTATTTACTTACTTTTTAAAGTATGCAGAATTTCCCCATAGCTTTACTTTCTTTTTTTTTTCCAGCTACTACAAACAACTACACTTTTTTTCTGTTTCCCTTCTCCCTTTATTCATTATTATAAGAATATAGTCATGTCATTTTTTTTGTACATAACTTGCTTCTATATATAAGCAATTTCCCTGATGGGGAATTATCTGCTGGAAAATGTCTTGTGTATTTCTCATTCAAATAAAAAAGAAGTACCTCCAAGCAGGCCTTACAACAAAGTCTTAAGAGGGCTTGATGATCCTTATTTCAATAGTCAATTTTTAATTCACATTCACATTTAAATAATACTCAAAATACGTTTACTTTCTCATGATGTATGTTATAAAATTTAATGGGGAAAATGGATAATTTTATCTTCTAGTTAAGCTCTTAAATAACTAATGGAATTAAGGGAGATATTTTCTAAAATAGGTTTCTTGGTACAACCACCTTAACCTATCACATTGATCATTGCTATTACTAGATTCCTAACAAAGGGTAAATTGAGTCATTTATTTTGTCTGTGGGACAAAACCAAAGAGACAGATCAATGTCTTGCCCATCCTCACCTAGAACTCTAGTGTTTCCATAAAGCAGGACATTCCCATAATTCATGTGTTTCCCTTAAATGAATGTGGGTATTAATTGATGAAACGGAAACATTACCAGTGTTCTACAATGGCTTGAATGCAGATGGTAAATTGCAAATGGTACTTCCCTTCACAGAAAACAGTCATTGAGTTAATTTAATTGTCCCCATACCTTCTAAACTAGCCAAACAAATACATGAACAGGAAAGAGTTCTTTTATGATTTTTCTTTGCCCCTTCATTAGGAGAGTGGATTGCTCGACACTGAATTCAATGCATACACTGTTCATGGCCTAAATCTTTTCCTTTTGTTCAGTAACACAATCTATGTCTTTCGGGGTAGCAATAAGGTAGGTTAGAATGAAACAAACCAAAATAAAAGAGAAGTAAAAATATACGTAATTTGTTTTATTCTTCCTTTCAATGGTTTTATGGATCGGCAATGAGAACTGAGTTGCATGTCAGTAGAAATTTGTCACAAGAGTGAGAAAAATAGTAAAGATAAGAAAGAAAAGAATTGAAAGCATAGATTTGAAGGAGAAAGAATTGTGGGATAACTCCATTTCTTCCTTAGTGGCGTTTTGGAACCAGACTTCTCTTTGTGGTAGCAAAATGTGACCCAAGACTTGGAAAAAAATAGTAATTCTTTCCTCTCTTTGGGATCTGAGTATTTTGTTCCAGGATGTTTTACTGAGCCTGAAGCTGTTGGAAGGAAGGGAAGAGGTGCTCATGGTCAGAAAGAAGCAGAACAAAAGTGAGGCTGGGATATATTCTGAAATGGATTGTAAGATAGATTGTACTCATAATGTGTTAAAAAAAATCCATGCTGACAGAAGAAGAGTATGGAGAACAATGGTGCCATTTTGTCATGAAGCTAAAGATGGGTAATAATTAACAGAGTATTGGAGTAATAAGATAGAAGTAACCTAAACACACTGTTGTGACAATAATACCAACAACTTTCTGCTTTTTCTTGGCCATTATGATAGTAGCTTCAGTATCAAGACATGTACAGCCTCTGTGACTGCCAGGACATGGCATGGGACATGATGACCTTCAGATTCCTAAGAACAAAGTTGGGCTCAGTGTGGCCAGTTAGAACAATAGCAAATATTCCAGCAGACATAAGGATTCCTGACATATTAGAGAGTAGAGGAGAAGATTAAAGAACCCCTGCTAACGTGGACAAGTGGGATTTGGAATGATTATACTGCAAACTGTTCATGCAGAATGCAATCGAACAAAGTTCAAAACGAAGTACATACATTAAATGTTTAATCAGTGCTGCAACTAAGTGACCTGCCAATAAATGGGAAGAAGAAAGAATGTTAAGAAAAACCTCTCCTCTCCTTAGAAGCAGAGAGCAGACTGCCGTCAGCCATGCAGTTGACGTCATCTAATCTGTTGAGAGCCTGTGTCCAGCAGAAAGGTGGAGGAAGAATGAGTTCTGCTCTCTGCTTCAGTAAGGACATCCATCCCCTTCTCCTGCTCTCTGACATCAGTTCTCCTTGTTCTTGGCCCTTAGGACTCAGACACAGACTAATACAACTGGCCCCCAGTTCTTAGGCTTTATGACTCAGACTGGGACTTATACCATGGGTTCCCCTGATTCTCAGGCTTTTGGGTTTGGACTGGGTCTCCAATTTGCAGAATACAGATCATGAGACTTCTCAGCCTCAATAATTGTGTGAGTTAATCTTTCATACTAAATCTCTGTTTATCTATCTATCTATCTATCATCTATCTATCATCTATCTATCATCGTCATCATCTACCTATCATGCATCATCTATCTGTCTATTCCATACAGTCTACTGGGTCTGTTTCTCTGGGAAATCCTGGCTAATATAGCATATGATGTAAATCTATATTAAGTATTATTAACCAGGATGTTGGTTAAATGACATTCCCAATTCTATGAACATGTTGGCCAATACAATTATTTAAAATCTAATTTAAAAATATGGAATGGAGGGAAAAAAGAAAAAAAATATGCGAGACCTTTCAAGTAAAAGAATCATTCAAATGTGACTGAGAAAGTAGTTTCTAATCAATTCTTTAGTCTTACTTTCAAAAAGAAACAGATTTAAGCCTTGCACATAGGGGTGCCACTTAAAATTGCATTCACCAGCCTTCTTTCTAAACCACTGGAAGCAAAGCTTTGCTTTGCTTTTATTTAAAATTGTATGTGATAAATACATAATTATTTTTCAAATAGCTTTTTTTAAGAACAAGCATATTTATTAAAGCAGTAAAACATGTGTCCTAAGCAATGCACCAACCATAAATAAATATCAAATGACTGCCAACTTATAAAACATTAAAATTTTTAAAAATAACTGTTTATCCATGTTTGTAAAATCAAGTTATACATATCTAAAACTCACAGACATCCTGAAATTCCTCTTAAATTTCTTTAGATATTTAATTAATAAGAAGGTCACATTACTGTCACATTACTTAAATATCTTTCTTATCATACTGAGCCTATAAGAAATCTTGATTATTGGTTCAGTGTTTTTGTTTGTTCAGTTTTGGATATTCTCTACACAGTCTTAATAAATTTAGTAGTGAACTTGGGAAATTAGGAGCTGACTATAATAATGAAATAAGATTTTTAATATTTATAGAATTGCTACTCATTTGGAGATAAAAATACAGACTTTGCAAGCTAAAACTATTTCTAATACTGTTTAGTTTTCCAAGTAAATTAGAGTATTGAGAAACAGAAACAAAAAAAGCTCTGAAATAAGATTGATAATTAAGCCTGAGTTTTAGGTCAGAATTTCAACTGGAAATACATTTTAACTATTCAACTGTTGCAATCTATTTTAAATAGTTATATTGCTGCTTATGATTCAAGGATTAGTGATTCAATTACATAAACCCTTACTCTATAGCAAGACAGTAAAACATTAGACTATTTTTAAATTTAAGAGTCTATGTTTAGAGAAATGTCTATAGGTCTTTCTCTCCAGAGCAGGATATAGTAAATTGCCACAGCCCAATACAATGCTACTATATCAAGAATTAGGTAAGGCTGGAAAGTCACATTAATGACATTTTAAATAATATTGAAAATTTAATCTGCCTTTCCAGAAGGGAGATGACAATCTCTGGCTCTTTTATTTCCTGGGAATGTATGCTACTTCTGAGCATGGACAGCGGATTGGGCTTAGCTCATAAAGAAGAGCCTTCTGGAGAAAGAGAAACCTGAAAACTCTTCTTGCTGCCTTGGAGGACTGGTCTGGCAGAATGAACCACTTTTTAACACAAGACATTTTCTGAGATATGGGTAGCTTATAAAAGACTGGGAACTATATGGTAAGAATCGAAAATATGATGTAATATAGTGTTTAGGAAACACATTTCTGCTAGTTAATTTAATTTAATTTAATTTAATTTAATTTAATGCGAATTAAAACCACAATGTGGTATCATAACACACATACTAGAAGAGCTCAATTTAAAAGAAAATACAATAACAAAATGTTGGCAAAAGCGTAGAGCAAAGGAAAACTTACGTATTGGTGGTTAGGACATAAATTGTTTGCTAAAAAAGCTAAATGCGCACACACACACACACACACACACACACACACACACACCAAGGTCCAGCAATTATAATCACTGGTATATAAAAATTAGTGCTTCTGTCCATCAAAAGGCATGTCTAAGGACAATATGGTTGAATAGCATAGACATAAGCCCAATGAAAAGGGCACATGATGAATGAATCCATTTATATGAAATTTAAAAACTAGCAAAACTAATCTATAATGATAGAAGATAGGACAGCATTAACCTGATGATATTATCAGCTAAAAGGGAACATAAATACTGGGTGTTAGAAATAAAAGGCCTTCGTCTGTGTTGCTACAAAAGTGTAATGTATGAAAAACTCATCAAGCTCTATATTCAATTCTTACATACTTTTACATATATTTGTTAGACCTCAATGATATATCCACATTAACTCTTGAAAAAGTCTGGTTTCCTACTTAAAAGAATGAAGAAACTAATCAAATTTATCTTTTATTACTCTATTTTCTTTAGTAGAAAAATGGGCACACCAGCCCTCCCTGGATAATTGTAGCCATGTAAAATATTTAAAATGTCTAACAGCCACTAAACCAGTTTCAGTAAAGATTCTGACTGAATGCCAGTTAAAAAATATAACAAAAAACAGTATTTTCACTGGTTTGTACTACTTTAATATTAGCTCTGATCATTACACAATCCTTAAGAGTGTGGCTTCTACAATTAGAATAAATATTTTGAAATCTTCCTGCACTACATAGCATCTATCTGACCTTGAGAATGTTACTTAATATACTGAGGCTTGTTTTTTTGTTTTTTTTTTTTTCATGTTTAAAGTGTGCACATTGATACCTACCTTGTAAGGTCATGAATGATGTTCAATAGTGATTAATCTTCATATTTAGTGAGTTATATAAACTTTCATTTTTCATGACTTACTAATTTAGATCATGTGAAATGTTCCAAATCTTCTTTGTCTTGTATTCCTTCTACTTCTGCAAAGATTTTAAAACAATAAAATTCTTCATTACTATAAATAATATCTTTCAATATTACCTACCATCATATAATACAATACTTCTATTGTGATGAAGGTTTCCTTATTAGCACATTAAAATGCTGGAAAACATATCTCAATTATATTTAACAAGTTTCACAAAGACACAAGTATCAGAAAGAGGCTAGGAGATGTAAGTAGTAATATATAAACATATATATATATGTTTATATATATATAAACCCTAAACATATATAATTTAAAACAATTTATTTTGTGTATTTTTGAAGTATAAAATAGGTTTGAAGTTTCCCTAAATGTATCTTATCAAAAAGTAGTGTATATTAAATTGTTCACTATCTCATAAAGTGTATTTTCAGTAAGTGGTAGTACTATTTTATTTCGAAGACTAATAAAATGTTTTGCCTTTTGCAATCTAGTATTTCAATATTAATTATAATTGTATTACATGGGTTTGAAGTTATTTCCTCCAAACTGTTGACAGACATAACAAATATCTACTGTTCTAGACAATCGGTTGATTGCAAATGTGAATTCGGTGGAAACATTTTGAGAAGGTCCAGGAATGAAGAGGAAAAGGAAAGACAAGGGGAAGAAGGGGAAGAAGGGGGAGATGAGGTGGGGCAGGACAGAAAGAAAGGAAGTAGGGAGAGAGGGAGGACTTATTTCCACACTCTGAAAACTCTTGCGAGTCTTTAATACATGATACAATTCCTAAATATTCCAACACAAACATCTTACTAGATAATAGTATACATAGCTTTTTACAAAGGGAAACAATATTTTATGAATATATTGGGTTTTAGAAAATGTGATAAGCATTGGTATAAAAAGGAAAAAAAATGTGTATGAGCTATTTAGGATATGTAATTGTTTTTCATCTGGTCCTAAAGGAAAGGTCATCATGGGCTTTTAGGAAAACAACAACAACAACAACAACAACAACTTTTTGCTCAAACTATTTTACAAAGAAAAGAATAGTTACTTATTTTCATAGAATTTCCCCATTTTTATATTTCACTAATTGATAAAGACGGGATGCCAGCTATCTCACAAAAGGTCTTAAAGTCTTTATTGGCTTCGTTGTCCTGTCATTTAGCTCGTTCCTTCTTCCCCGTTGTTTGGTAAATAGAAGTTAGCACCAGAAACTTGATTAGGTTCAGCCAATATAAGATACTCAGTATTACTCTGTATCAATGACACATAATGTCAGAACATTCCATATTTAATTAAGATTGATCTGTGGTTAAAATGGTGATATTCTATTCCCTCCATTAGAAAGATCTCCTGAAGTTCTTATTGGCTTTAGACACTGGTGACCCTTCCCAGAATCAAAGATTCCATTAAAGTATTACTCTTGACATGATTTTGTTAGCTAAAACTCCATTTATATAAATATTGCCACCCTAGCTTTCTTTGCACATCCATTTGCTTGATAAATGTTTCTCCATCCCCTTGCTTTCAATCTGCATCTGTCTTTAGGTCTGACATGAGTCTCTTGTAGGCAGCATATTTACGGGTCTTGTTTTTTCTTTTCTTTTTTTTATCCAAATGGTCATCCTAGGTCTTTTTTTCTTAAATAAAGTTTATTTATTTATTTTGAGAGAGAGAGAGAACATGAGCAGGGGAGAGGTAGAGAGAGAGGGAGAGAGAGAATCCCAAGCAGGCTCCCTACTGTCAGCAAGGAGCCCGACGTGGGGTTGATCTCACTAACCGTGAACTGAAATAAAGAGATGCTTAACTGACTGAGCCACTCAAGTGCTCCTCATCACCCTATGTCTTTTTATTGGAGCATTTAGTGTATTTACATTCAAATAATGTAATATTATATATAT